>NW_027437744.1:0-142401 GCF_965140245.1 Athene noctua
GTAGAGGGCCGAGCCCAGAGCCGAGCCTCGAGCCGATCCCCGAGCCCAGCCGAGCACAGAGCCCAGATCCCAGCCTCGAGACGAGCCCCGAGACAATCCCCAAGCCCAGCCTAGAGCCGAGGCGAGCCGAGTCCAGAGCCGAACCCAGATCCGAGCCCCGAGCCCAGCCTAGAGCCGAGCCGAGTGCAGAGCCGAGTCCAGAGCCGAGCCTCGAGCTGAGCCCCGAGCCCAGCCGAGCACAGAGCCCAGAGCCGAGCCTCGAGACGAGCCCCGAGACAATCCCCAAGCCCAGCCTAGAGCCGAGGCGAGCCGAGTCCAGAGCCGAAGCGAGATCAGAGCCCAGAGCCCATCCTAGAGCCGAGCCGAGTCCAGAGCGGAGGTACGAGCTCAGCCTAGAGCCAAGTAGAGAGCCGAGCCCAGAGCCGAGCCTCGAGCCGAGCCCCGAGCAAAGCCGAGCACAGAGCCCAGAGCCGAGCCTCGAGACGAGCCCCGAGACAATCCCCAAGCCCAGCCTAGAGGCGAGGCGAGCCGAGTCCAGAGCCGAACCCAGATCCGAGCCCCGAGCGCAGCCTAGAGCCGAGCCGAGCCCAGAGCATAGCCTAGAGCCGAGCCCAGCGCCGAGCATCGAGCCGAGCCCCGAGCCCAGCCGAGCACAGAGCCCAGAGACGAGCCTCGAGACGAGCCCCGAGACAATCCCCAAGCCCAGCCTAGAGCCGAGGCGAGCCGAGTCCAGAGCCGAACCCAGATCCGAGCTCCGAGCCCAGCCTAGAGCCGAGCTGAGGCCAGAGCCCAGCCTAGAGCCGAGCCCAGAGACGAGCCTGGAGCCGAGCCCCGAGCCCAGCCGAGCACATAGCCCAGAGCCGAGCCTCGAGACGAGCCCCGAGGCAATCCCCAAGCCCAGCCTAGAGCCGGGGCGAGCCGAGTCCAGAGCCGAACCGAGATCCGAGCCCCGAGCCCAGTCTAGAGCCGAGCCGAGTCCAGAGCCGAGCCCAGAGTCGGGCGCGATGTGAGCCTCGAGCCGAGCCAAGAGCAGAGCCGATCCCTGAGCTCAGCCCAAAGCCGAGAGCAGAAAAGCCCAGAGCCGAGACTCGAGCCCAGCCTAGATCCTAGTCCAGAGCGGAGCCCAGAGCCGAGCCTCGAGCAGAGCCCCGAACCCAGCCGAGCACAGAGCCCAGAGCCGAGCCTCGAGACGAGCCCCGAGACAATCCCCAAGCCCAGCCTAGAGCCGAGGCAAGCCGAGTCCAGAGCCGAACACAGATCCGAGCCCCGAGCCCAGCCTAGAGCCGAGCCGAGCCTGGAGCCCAGCCTAGAGCCGAGCCCTGAGCCGAGCCTCGAGCCGAGCCCCAAGCCCAGCCGAGCACAGAGCCCAGAGCCGAGCCTCGAGACGAGCCCCGAGACAATCCCCAAGCCCAGCCTAGAGCCGAGGCGAGCCGAGTCCAGAGCCGAACCGAGATCCGAGCCTCGAGCCCAGCTTAGAACCGAGTCCAGAGCCGAGCCCAGAGCCGAGCCTCGAGCCGAGCCGCGAGCCCAGCCGAGCACAGAGCCCAGATCCGAGCCTCGAGACGAGACCCGAGACAATCCCCAAGCCCAGCCTAGAGCCGAGGCGAGCCGAGTCCAGAGCCGAACCCAGATCCGAGCCCCGAGCCCAGCCGAGAGCCGAGCCGAAGCCAGAGCCCAGCCTAGAGCCGAGCCCAGAGCCGAGCCTCGAGCCGAGCCCCGAGCCCAGCCGAGCACCGAGCCCAGAGCCGAGCCTCGAGACGAGCCCCGAGACAATCCCCAAGACCAGCCTAGAGCCGAGGCGAGCCGAGTCCAGAGCCGAACCCAGATCCGAGCCCCGAGCCCAGCCTAGAGCCGAGCCGAGGCCAGAGCCCAGCCTAGAGGCGAGCCCAGAGCCGAGTATCGAGCCGAGACTCGAGCCGTGTCCCGAGCCCAGATCCGAGCCTCGAGACGAGCCCCGAGACAATCCCCAAGCCCAGCCTAGAGCCGAGGCGAGCCGAGTCCAGAGCCGAAGCGAGATCAGAGCCCCGAGCCCAGCCTAGAGCCGAGCCGAGTCCAGAGCCGAGGTACGAGCGCAGCCTAGAGCCGAGTAGACATACGAGCCCAGAGACGAGCCTCGAGCCGAGCCCTGTGCACAGCCGAACACAGAGCCCAGATCCGAGCCTCGAGACGAGCCCCGAGACAATCCCCAAGCCCAGACTAGAGCCGAGGAGAGCCGAGTCCAGAGCCGAACCCAGATCCGAGCCCCGAGCACAGCCTAGAGCCGAGCCGAGTCCAGAGCCGAGCCCAGAGTCGGGCGCGATCTGAGCCTCGAGCCGAGCCAAGACCAGAGACGATCCCTGAGCCCAGCCCAAAGCCGAGAGCAGACAAGCCCAGAGCCGAGCCTCGAGCCCAGCCTAGAGCCGACTCCAGAGCCGAGCCCAGAGCCGAGCCTCGAGCCGAGCACCGAGCCCAGCCGAGCACAGAGCCCAGAGCCGAGCCTCAAGAAGAGCCCCGAGACAATCCCCAAGCCCAGCCTAGAGCCGAGCCGAGCCGAGAGCATAGACTAGAGCCGAGCCCAGCACCGAGCATCGAGCCGAGCCCCGAGCCCAGCCGAGCACAGAGCCCAGAGCCGAGCCTCGAGACGAGCCCCGAGACAATCCCCAAGCCCAGCCTAGAGCCGAGGCGAGCCGAGTCCAGAGCCGAAACGAGATCCGAGCCCCGAGCCCAGCCTAGAGGCGAGCCGAGTCCAGAGCCGAGGTACGAGCGCAGCCTAGAGCCGAGTAGAGAGCCGAGCCCAGAGCCGAGCCTCAAGCCGAGCCCCGAGCACAGCCGAGCACAGAGCCCAGATCCGAGCCTCGAGACGAGCCCCGAGACAATCCCCAAGCCCAGCCTAGAGCCGAGGCGAGCAGAGTCCAGAGCCGAACCGAGATCTGAGCCCCGAGCCCAGCCTAGAGCCGAGCCGAGTCCAGAGCCGAGCCCAGAGTCGGGCGCGATCTGAGCCTCGAGCCGAGCCAAGAGCAGAGCCGATCCCTGAGCCCAGCCCAAAGCCGAGAGCAGACAAGCACAGAGCCGAGCCTCGAGCCGAGCCTCGAGCCGAGCCCCGAGTCCACCCGAGCACAGAGCCCAGAGGCGAACCTCGAGACGAGCCCCGAGACAATCCCCAAGCCCAGCCTAGAGCCGAGGCGAGCCGAGTCCAGAGCCGAACCCAGATCCGAGCCCCAGCCCAGCCTAGAGCCGAGCCGAGGCCAGAGCCCAGCCTAGAGCCAAGGCCAGAGCAGAGCCTGGAGCCGAACCCCGAGCCCAGCCGAGCACATAGCCCAGAGCCGAGCCTCGAGACGAGCCCCGAGACAATCCCCAAGCCCAGCCTAGAGCCGAGGCGAGCCGAGTCCAGAGCCGAACCCAGATCCGAGCCCCGAGCCCAGCCTAGAGCCGAGCCGAGCCCAGAGCCCAGCCTAGAGGCGAGCCCAGAGGCGAGTATCGATCCGAGCCTCGAGCCGAGCCCCGAGCCCAGAGCCGAGCCTCGAGACGAGCCCCGAGAAAATACCCAAGCCCAGCCTAGAGTCGAGGCGAGCCGAGTCCAGAGCCAAACCGAGATCCGAGCCCCGAGTCCAGCCTAGAGCCGAGCCGAGTCCAGAGCAGAGCCCAGAGTCGGGCACGATCTGAGCCTCGAGCCGAGCCAAGAGCAGAGCCGATCCCTGAGCCCAGCCCAAAGCCGAGAGCAGACAAGCCCAGAGCCGAGCCTCGAGCCCAGCCTAGAGCCGAGTCCAGAGCCGAGCCCAGAGCCGAGCCTCGAGCCGAGCCCCGAGCCCAGCAGAGCACAGAGCCCATAGCCGAGCCTCAAGACGAGCCCCGAGACAATCCCCAAGCCCAGCCTAGAGCCGAGGCGAGCCGAGTCCAGAGCCGAAGCGAGATCAGAGCCCCAAGCCCAGCCTAGAGCCGAGCCGAGTCCAGAGCCGAGGTACGAGCGCAGCCTAGAGCCGAGTAGAGTGCCGAGCCCAGAGCCGAGCCTCGAGCCGAGCCCCGAGCCCAGCCTAGAGCCGAGCCGAGCCCAGAGCCCAGCCAAGAGGCGAGCCCAGCGCCGAGCATGGAGCCGAGCCCCGAGACAATCCCCAAGCCCAGACTAGAGCCGAGGCGAGCCGAGTCCAGAGCTGAACCCAGATCCGTGTCCCGAGCGCAGCCTAGAGCCGAGCCGAGCCCAGAGCATAGCCTAGAGCCGAGCCCAGCGCCGAGCATCGAGCCGAGATCCGAGCCCAGCCGAGCACAGAGCCCAGAGCCGAGCCTCGAGACGAGCCCCGAGACAATCCCCAAGCCCAGCCTAGAGCCGAGGCGAGCCGAGTCCAGAGCCGAACCGAGATCAGAGCCCCAAGCCCAGCCTAGAGCCGAGGCGAGTCCAGAGCCGAACCGAGATCTGAGCCCCGAGCCCAGCTTAGAGCCGAGCCGAGTCCAGAGCCGAACCGAGATCCGAGCCCATAGCCCAGCCTAGAGACAAGCCGAGCCCAGAGCCCAGCCTAGAGGCAAGCCCAGAGGCGAGTATAGAGCCGAGCCTCGAGCCGAGCCCCGAGCCCAGAGCCGAGCCTCGAGACGAGCCCCGAGACAATCCCCAAGACCAGCCTAGAGCCGAGGCGAGCCGAGTCCAGAGCCGAACCGAGATCCGAGCCCCGAGCCCAGCCTAGAGCCGAGCCGAGTCCAGAGCCGAGCCCAGAGTCGGGCGCGATCTGAGCCTCGAGCCGAGCCAAGAGCAGAGCCGATCCCTGAGCCCAGCCCAAAGCCGAGAGCAGACAAGCCCAGAGCCGAGCCTCGAGCCCAGCCTAGAGCCGAGTCCAGAGCCGAGCCCAGAGCCGAGCCTCGAGCCGAGCCCCGAGCCCAGCCGAGCACAGAGCTCAGAGCCGAGCCTCAAGACGAGCCCCGAGACAATCCCCAAGCCCAGCCTAGAGCCGAGGTGAGCCGAGTCCAAAGCCGAACCCAGATCCGAGCCCTGAGCCCAGCCTAGAGCCGAGCCGAGCCCAGAGTCTGGCGCGATCTGAGCCTCGAGCCGAGCCAACAGCACAGCCGATCCCTGAGCCCAGCCCAAAGCCGAGAGCAGACAAGCCCAGAGCCGAGACTCGAGCCCAGCCTAGAACCTAGTCCAGAGCGGAGCCCAGAGAGGAGCCTCGAGCAGAGCCCCGAGCCCAGCCGAGAACAGAGCCCAGAGCCGAGCCTCGAGACGAGCCCCGAGACAATCCCCAAGCCCAGCCTAGAGCCGAGCCGAGCCCAGATTCGGGCGCGATCTGAGCCTCGAGCCGAGCCAAGAGCAGAGCCGATCCCTGAGCCCAGCCCAAAGCCGAGAGCAGACAAGCCCAGAGCCGAGCCTCGAGCCCAGCCTAGAGCCGAGTCCAGAGCCGAGCCCAGAGCCGAGCGTCGAGCTAAGCCCCGAGCCCAGCCGAGCACAGAGCCCAGAGCCGAGCCTCAAGACGCGCCCCGAGACAATCACCAAGCCCAGCCTAGAGCCGAGGCGAGCCGAGTCCAGAGCCGAATCCAGTACCGAGCCCCGAGCCCATCCTAGAGCCCAGGCGAGCCGAGTCCAGAGCCAAACCCAGATCCGAGCCCCGAGCCCAGCCAAGAGCCGAGCCGAGCCCAGAGCCCAGCCTAGAGGCGAGCCCAGAGACGAGTATCGAGCCGAGCCTCGAGCCGTGCCCCGAGCCCAGAGCCGAGCCTCGAGACGAGCCCCAAGACAATCCCCAAGCCCAGCCTAGAGCCGAGGCGAGCCGAGTCCAGAGCCGAACCGAGATCCGAGCCCTGAGCCCAGCCTAGAGCCGAGCCGAGGCCAGAGCCGAGGTACGAGCACAGCCTAGAGCCGAGTAGAGAGCAGAGCCCAGAGCCGAGCCTCGAGTCGAGCCCCGAGCCCAGCCGAGCACAGAGCCCAGATCCGAGCCTCGAGACGAGCCCCGAGACAATCCCCAAGCCCAGCCTAGAGCCGAGGCGAGCCGAGTCCAGAGCCGAACCCAGATCCGAGCCCCGAGCCCAGCCCAGAGCCGAGCTGAGCCCAGAGCCCAGCCTAGAGCCGAGCCCAGAGCCGAGCCTCGACCGGAGCCCCGAGCCCAGCCGAGCCCCGAGACCAGAGCCGACCCTCGAGATGAGCCCCGAGACAATCCCCAAGCCCAGCCTAGAGCCGAGCCGAGCCCAGAGCCCAGCTTAGAGGCGAGCCCAGAGCCGAGTATCGAGCCGAGACTCGAGCCGAGCCCCGAGCCCAGATCCGAGCCTCGAGACGAGCCCCGAGACAATCCCCAAGCCCAGCCTAGAGCCGAGGCGAGCCGAGTCCAGAGCCGAACCGAGATCTGAGCCCCGAGCCCAGCCTAGAGCCGAGCCGAGGCCAGGGCCGAGGTACGAGCGCAGGCTAGAGCCGAGTAGAGAGCCGAGCCCAGAGCATAGCCTAGAGCCGATCCCAGCGCCGAGCATCGAGCCGAGCCCCTAGCCCAGCCGAGCACAGAGCCCAGAGCCGAGCCTCGAGACGAGCCCCGAGACAATACCCAAGCCCAGACTAGAGCCGAGGCGAGCCGAGTCCAGAGCCGAACACAGATCCAAGCCCCGAGCCCAGCCTAGAGCCGAGCCGAGCCCAGGGCCCAGCCTAGAGGCGAGCGCAGAGGCGAGTATCGAGCCGAGCCTCGAGCCGAGCCCAGAGCCCAGAGCCGAGCCTCGAGACGAGCCCCGAGACAATACCCAAGCCCAGCCTAGAGCCGAGGCGAGCCGAGTCCAGAGCCGAACCCAGATCCGAGCCCCAAGCCCAGCGTAGAGCCGAGCCGAGTACAGAGACGAGCCCAGAGTCGGGCGCGATCTGAGCCTCGAGCCGAGCCAAGAGCAGAGCCGATCCCTGAGCTCAGCCCATAGACGAGAGCAGACAAGCCCTGAGCCGAGCCTCGACCCAGCCTAGAACCGAGTCCAGAGCCGAGCCCAGAGCCGAGCCTCTAGCCGAGCCCCGAGCCCAGCCGAGCACAGAGCCCAGAGCCGAGCCTCGAGATGAGCCCCGAGACAATCCCCAAGACCAGCCTAGAGCCGAGGCGAGCCGAGTCCAGAGCCGAACCCAGATCCGAGCCCCGAGCCCAGCCAAGAGCCGAGCCGAGCCCAGAGCCCAGCCTAGAGGCGAGCCCAGAGCCGAGTATCGAGCCGAGCCTCGATCCGTGCCCCGAGCCCAGAGCCGAGCCTCGAGACGAGCCCCGAGACAATCCCCAAGCCCAGCCTAGAGCCGAGGCGAGCCGAGTCCAGAGCCGAACCGAGATCCGAGCCCCGAGCCCAGCCTAGAGCCGAGCCGAGTCCAGAGCCGAGCCCAGAGTCGGGCGCGATCCGAGCCCAGCCGAGCCAAGAGCAGAGCCGATCCCTGAGCCCAGCCCAAACCGAGAGCAGACAAACCCAGAGCCGAGCCCGGAGCCCAGCCTAGAGCCGAGCCCTGAGCCGAGCCTCGAGCCGAGCCCCGAGCCCAGCCGAGCACAGAGCCCAGAGCCGAGCCTCGAGACGAGCCCCGAGACAATCCCCAAGCCCAGCCTAGAGCCGAGGCGAGCCGAGTCCAGAGCCGAACCCAGATCCGAGCCCCGAGCCCAGCCTAGAGCCGAGCCGAATCCAGAGCCGTGTCAGAGTCTGGCGAGATCTGAGCCTCGAGCCGAGCCAAGAGCAGAGCCGATCCCTGAGCCCAGCCAAAAGCCGAGAGGTGACGAGCCCCGAGTCAATCCACGAGCCCAGCCCAGATCCGAGCCATGCCTAGCCCAGAGCCGAACCCAGATCCGAGCCTCGAGCCCAGCCTAGAGCCGAGCCCTGAGCTGTGCCTCGAGCCGAGCCCTGAGCCCAGCCGAGCACAGAGCCCAGAGCCGAGGCTCGAGACGAGCCCCGAGACAATCCCCAAGCCCAGCCTAGAGCCGAGGCGAGCCGAGTCCAGAGCCGACACCAGATCCGAGCCTCGAGCCCAGCCTAGAGCCGATCTGAGTCCAGAGCCGAGCCTAGAGCCGAGCCCTGAGCCGAGCCTCGAGCCGAGCCCCGAGCCAAACCCCAAGCCCAGCCTAGAGCCGAGGCGAGCCGAGTCCAGAGCCGAACCCAGATCCGAGCCCCGAGTCCAGCATAGAGCTGAGGCGAGCCGAGTCCAGAGCCGAAACCAGATCCGAGCCCCGAGCCCAGCCTAGAGCCGAGCCGAGCCCATAGCCCAGCCTAGAGGCGAGCCCAGAGCCGAGTATCGAGCCGAGCCTCGAGCCGAGCCCCGAGCCCAGCCGAGCACACAGCCCAGAGCCGAGCCTCGAGACGAGCCCCGAGACAATCCCCAAGCCCAGACTAGAGCCGAGGCGAGCCGAGTCCAGAGCCGAACCCAGATCCGAGCCCCGAGCCCAGCCTAGAGCCGAGGCGAGCCGAGTCCAGAGCCGAACCGAGATCCGAGCCCCGAGCCCAGCCTAGAGCCGAGCCGAGCCCAGAGTCGGGCGCGATCTGAGCCTCGAGCCGAGCCAAGAGCAGAGCCGATCCCTGGGCCCAGCCCTAAGCCGAGAGCAGACAAGCCCAGATCCGAGCCTCGAGCGGAGCCCCGAGCCCAGCCGAGCACAGAGCCCATAGCCGAGCCTCAAGACGAGCCCCGAGACAATCCCCAAGCCCAGCCTAGAGCCGAGGCGAGCCGAGTCCAGAGCCGAACCCAGATCAGAGCCCCGAGCCCAGCCTACAGCCGAGCCGAGTCCAGAGCAGAGGTACGAGCGCAGCCTAGTGCCGAGTAGAGAGCCGAGCCCAGAGCCGAGCCTCGAGCCGAGCCCCGAGACCAGCCAAGCACAGAGCCCAGAGCCGAGCCTCGGGACGAGCCCCGAGACAATCCCCAAGCCAAGCCTAGAGCCGAGGAGAGCCGAGTCCAGAGCCGATCCCAGATCCGAGCCCTGAGCCCAGCCTAGAGCCGAGCCGAGTCCAGAGCCGAGCCCAGAGTCGGGCGCGAGCTGAGACTCGAGCCGAGACAAGAGCAGAGCCGATCCCTGATCTCAGCCCAAAGCCGAGAGCAGACAAGCCCTGAGCCGAACCTCGAGCCCAGCCTAAAGCCGAGTCCAGAGCGGAGCCCAGAGCCGAGCCTTGAACCGAGCCCCGAGCCCATCCAAACACAGAGCTCAGAGCCGAGCATCGAGACGATCCCGGAGACAATCCCCAAGCCCAGCCTAGAGCCGAGGCGAGCCGAGTCCAGAGCCGAAACCAGATCCGAGCCCCGAGCCCAGCCTAGAGCCGAGCCGAGCACAGAGCCGAGTCAGAGTCGGGCGAGATCTGAGCCTCGAGCCGAGCCAAGAGCAGAGCCGATCCCTGAGCCCAGCCCAAAGCCGAGAGGTGACGAGCCCCGAGCCAATCCACGAGCCCAGCCCAGATCCAAGCCATGCCCAGCCCAGAGCCTAAACCAGATCCGAGCCTCGAGCCCAGCCTAGAGCCGATCCGAGTCCAGAGCCGAGTCAAAGTCGGGCGAGATCTGAGCCTCGAGCCGAGTCAAGACCAGAGCCGATCCCTGAGCCCAGCCCAAAGCCGAGAGGTGACGAGCCCCGAGCCAATCCACGAGCAGAGCCCAGATCCGAGCCATGCCCAGCCCAGAGCCGAACCCAGATCCGAGCCTTGAGCCCAGCCTAGAGCCGAGCCGAGTCCAGAGCCGAGCCCTGAGCCGAGCATCGAGCCGAGCCCCGAGCCCAGCCGAGCACAGAGCCCAGAGCCGAGCCTCGAGACGAGCCCCGAGACAATCCCCAAGCCCAGCCTAGAGCCGAGGCGAGCCGAGTCCAGAGCCGAACCGAGATCCGAGCCTCGAGCCCAGCTTAGAACCGAGTCCAGAGCCGAGCCCAGAGCCGAGCCTCGAGCCGAGCCCCGAGCCCAGCCGAGCACAGAGCCCAGAGCCGAGCCTCGAGACGAGCCCCGAGACAATCCCCAAGCCCAGCCTATTGCCGAGGCGAGCCGAGTCCAGAGCCGAACCCAGATCCGAGCCCCGAGCCCAGCCTAGAGCCGAGCCGAGCCCAGAGCCCAGCCTAAGGCCGAGCCCTGAGCCGAGCCTCGAGCAGAGCCACGAGCCCAGCCGAGCACATAGCCCAGAGCCGAGCCTCGAGACGAGCCCCGAGACAATCCCCAAGACCAGCCTAGAGCCGAGGCGAGCCGAGTCCAGAGCCGAACACAGATCCGAGCCCCGAGCCCAGCCTAGAGCCGAGCCGAGCCCGGAGCCCAGCCTAGAGCCGAGCCCTGAGCCGAGTATCGAGACGAGCCTGAGCCGAGCCCCGAACCCCGAGCCCAAAGCCGAGCCTCGAGACGACCCCCGAGAAAATACCCAAGCCCAGCCTAGAGCCGAGGCGAGCCGAGTCCAAAGCCAAACCGAGATCCGAGCCCCGAGCCCAGCCTAGAGCCGAGTCCAGAGCCGAGCCCAGAGCCGAGCCTCGAGCCGAGCCCCGAGCCCAGCCGAGCACAGAGCCCAGAGCCGAGCCTCAAGACGAGCCCCGAGACAATCCCCAAGCCCAGCCTAGAGCCGAGGCGAGCCGAGTCCAGAGCCGTACCCAGATCCGAGCCCCGAGCCCAGCCTAGATCCGAGCCCAGAGCCGAGCCTCGAGACGAGCCCCGAGACAATCCGCAAGCCCAGCCTACTGCCGAGGCGAGCCGAGTCCAGAGCCGAACCCAGAGCCGAGCCTCGAGCCCAGCCTAGAGCCGAGGCGAGTCCAGAGCCGAGCCCAGAGCCGAGCCTCGAGCCGAGCCCCGAGCCCAGCCGTGCACAGAGACCAGAGCCGAGCCTCGAGACGAGCCCCGAGACAATCCCCAAGCCCAGCCTAGAGCCGAGGCGAGCCGAGTCCAGAGCCGAACCCAGATCCGAGCCCCGAGCGCAGCCTAGAGCCGAGCCGAGCCGAGAGCATAGACTAGAGCCGAGCCCAGCACCGAGCATCGAGCCGAGCCCCGAGCCCAGCCGAGCACAGAGCCCAGAGCCGAGCCTCGAGACGAGCCCCGAGACAATCCCCAAGCCCAGCCTAGAGCCGAGGCGAGCCGAGTCCAGAGCCGAAACAAGATCAGAGCCCCGAGCCCAGCCTAGAGCCGAGCCGAGTCTAGAGCCGAGGTACGAGCGCAGCCTAGAGCCGAGTAGAGAGCCGAGCCCAGAGCCGAGCCTCGAGCCGAGCCCCGAGCACAGCCGAGCACAGAGCCCAGATCCGAGCCTCGAGACGAGCCCCGAGACAATCCCCAAGCCCAGCCTAGAGCCGAGGCGAGCCGAGTCCAGAGCCGAACCCAAATCCGAGCCCCGAGCCCAGCCGAGAGCCGAGCCGAAGCCACAGCCCAGCCTAGAGCCGAGGCGAACCGAGTCCAGAGCCGAACCGAGATCCGAGCCCCGAGCCCAGCCTAGAGCCGAGCCGAGTCCAGAGCCGAGCCCAGAGTCGGGCGCGATCTGAGCCTCGAGCTGAGCCAAGAGCAGAGCCGATCCCTGAGCTCAGCCCAAAGCCGAGAGCAGACAAACCCAGAGCCGAGACTCGAGCCCAGCCTAGAACCTAGTCCAGAGCGGAGCCCAGAGCCGAGCCTCGAGCAGAGCCCCGAGCCCAGCCGAGCACAGAGCCCAGAGCCGAGCCTCGAGACGAGCCCCGAGACAATCCCCAAGCCCAGCCTAGAGCCGAGCCGAGCCCAGAGTCGGGCGCGATCTGAGCCTCGAGCCGAGCCAAGAGCAGAGCCGATCACTGAGCCCAGCCCAAAGCCGAGAGCAGACAAGCCCAGAGCCGAGCCTCGAGCCCAGCCTAGAGCCGAGTCCAGAGCCGAGCCCAGAGCCGAGCCTCGAGCCAAGCCCCGAGCCCAGCCGAGCACAGAGCCCAGAGCCGAGCCTCAAGACGCGCCCAGAGACAATCCCCAAGACCAGCCTAGAGCCGAGGCGAGCCGAGTCCAGAGCCGAACCCAGATCCGAGCCCCGAGCCCAGCCTAGAGCCGAGCCGAGCCTGGAGCCCAGCCTAGAGCCGAGCCCAGAGCCGAGCCTCGAGCCGAGCCCCGAGCACAGCCGAGCACAGAGCCCAGAGCCGAGCCTCGAGACGAGCCCCGAGACAATCCCCAAGCCCAGCCTAGAGCCGAGGCGAGCCGAGTCCAGAGCCGAACCCAGTTCCGAGACTCGAGCCCAGCTTAGAACCGAGACCAGAGCCGAGCCCAGAGCCGAGCCTCGAGACGAACCCCGAGAACAGCCGAGCACAGAGCCCAGAGCCGAGCCTCGAGACGAGCCCCGAGACAATCCCCAAGACCAGCCTAGAGCCGAGGCGAGCCGAGTCCAGAGCCGAACCCAGATCCGAGCTCCGAGCCCAGCCAAGAGCCGAGACGAGCCCAGAGCCCAGCCTAGAGCCGAGCCCAGAGCCGAGTATCGAGCCGAGCCTCGAACCGTGCCCCGAGCCCAGAGCCGAGCCTCGAGACGAGCCCCGAGACAATCCCCAAGCCCAGCCTAGAGCCGAGGCGAGCCGAGTCCAGAGCCGAACCGAGATCCGAGCCCCGAGCCCAGCCTAGAGCCGAGAGGAGTCCAGAGCCGAGCCCAGAGTCGGGCGCGATCTGAGCCTCGAGCCGAGCCAAGAGCAGAGCCGATCCCTGAGCCCAGCCCAAAGCCGAGAGCAGACAAGCCCAGAGCCGAGCCTCGAGCCCAGCCTAGAGCCGAGTCCAGAGCCGAGCCCAGAGCCGAGCCTCGAGCCGAGCCCCGAGCCCAGCCGAGCACAGAGCCCAGAGCCGAGCCTCGAGACGAGCCCCGAGACAATCCCCAAGCCCATCCTAGAGCCGAGGCGAGCCGAGTCCAGAGCCGAAACGAGATCCGAGCCCCGAGCCCAGCCTAGAGCCGAGCCGAGTCCAGAGCCGAGGTACGAGCACAGCCATAGAGCCAAGTAGAGGGCCGAGCCCAGAGCCGAGCCTCGAGCCGATCCCCGAGCCCAGCCGAGCACAGAGCCCAGATCCCAGCCTCGAGACGAGCCCCGAGACAATCCCCAAGCCCAGCCTAGAGCCGAGGCGAGCCGAGTCCAGAGCCGAACCCAGATCCGAGCCCCGAGCCCAGCCTAGAGCCGAGCCGAGTGCAGAGCCGAGTCCAGAGCCGAGCCTCGAGCTGAGCCCCGAGCCCAGCCGAGCACAGAGCCCAGATCCGAGCCTCGAGACGAGCCCCGAGACAATCCCCAAGCCCAGCCTAGAGCCGAGGCGAGCCGAGTCCAGAGCCGAAATGTGATCAGAGCCCAGAGCCCAGCCTAGAGCCGAGCCGAGTCCAGAGCGGAGGTACGAGCTCAGCCTAGAGCCAAGTAGAGAGCCGAGCCCAGAGCCGAGCCTCGAGCCGAGCCCCGAGCAAAGCCGAGCACAGAGCCCAGATCCGAGCCTCGAGACGAGCCCCGAGACAATCCCCAAGCCCAGCCTAGAGGCGAGGCGAGCCGAGTCCAGAGCCGAACCCAGATCCGAGCCCCGAGCGCAGCCTAGAGCCGAGCCGAGCCCAGAGCATAGCCTAGAGCCGAGCCCAGCGCCGAGCATCGAGCCGAGCCCCGAGCCCAGCCGAGCACAGAGCCCAGAGACGAGCCTCGAGACGAGCCCCGAGACAATCCCCAAGCCCAGCCTAGAGCCGAGGCGAGCCGAGTCCAGAGCCGAACCCAGATCCGAGCCCCGAGCCCAGCCTAGAGCCGAGCTGAGGCCAGAGCCCAGCCTAGAGCCGAGCCCAGAGACGAGCCTGGAGCCGAGCCCCGAGCCCAGCCGAGCACATAGCCCAGAGCCGAGCCTCGAGACGAGCCCCGAGGCAATCCCCAAGCCCAGCCTAGAGCCGGGGCGAGCCGAGTCCAGAGCCGAACCGAGATCCGAGCCCCGAGCCCAGCCTAGAGCCGAGCCGAGGCCAGAGACCAGCCTAGAGGCGAGCCCAGAGCCGAGTATCGAGCCGAGACTCGAGCCGTGTCCCGAGCCCAGATCCGAGCCTCGAGACGAGCCCCGAGACAATCCCCAAGCCCAGCCTAGAGCCGAGGCGAGCCGAGTCCAGAGCCGAAGCGAGATCAGAGCCCCGAGCCCAGCCTAGAGCCGAGCCGAGTCCAGAGCCGAGGTACGAGGGCAGCCTAGAGCCGAGTAGACATACGAGCCCAGAGACGAGCCTCGAGCCGAGCCCTGAGCACAGCCGAACACAGAGCCCAGATCCGAGCCTCGAGACGAGCCCCGAGACAATCCCCAAGCCCAGACTAGAGCCGAGGAGAGCCGAGTCCAGAGCCGAACCCAGATCCGAGCCCCGAGCCCAGCCTAGAGCCGAGCCGAGTCCAGAGCCGAGCCCAGAGTCGGGCGCGATCTGAGCCTCGAGCCGAGCCAAGACCAGAGACGATCCCTGAGCCCAGCCCAAAGCCGAGAGCAGACAAGCCCAGAGCCGAGCCTCGAGCCCAGCCTAGAGCCGACTCCAGAGCCGAGCCCAGAGCCGAGCCTCGAGCCGAGCACCGAGCCCAGCCGAGCACAGAGCCCAGAGCCGAGCCTCAAGAAGAGCCCCGAGACAATCCCCAAGCCCAGCCTAGAGCCGAGGCGAGCCGAGTCCAGAGCCGAACCCAGATCCGAGCTCCGAGCCCAGCATAGAGCCGAGCCGAAGCCAGAGCCCAGCCCAGAGCCGAGCCCAGAGCCGAGCCTGGAGCCGAGCCCCGAGCCCAGCCGAGCACATAGCCCAGAGCCGAGACTCGAGACGAGACCCAAGACAATCCCCAAGCCCAGCTTAGAGCCGAGGCGAGCCGAGTCCAGAGCCGAACCCAGATCCGAGCCCCGAGCCCAGCCTAGAGCCGAGCCGAGTCCAGAGCCGAGGTACGAGCGCAGCCTAGAGCCGAGTAGAGAGCCGAGCCCAGAGCCGAGCCTCAAGCCGAGCCCCGAGCACAGCCGAGCACAGAGCCCAGATCCGAGCCTCGAGACGAGCCCCGAGACAATCCCCAAGCCCAGCCTAGAGCCGAGGCGAGCAGAGTCCAGAGCCGAACCGAGATCTGAGCCCCGAGCCCAGCCTAGAGCCGAGGCGAGCCGAGTCCAGAGCCGAAACAAGATCAGAGCCCCGAGCCCAGCCTAGAGCCGAGCCGAGTCTAGAGCCGAGGTACGAGCGCAGCCTAGAGCCGAGTAGAGAGCCGAGCCCAGAGCCGAGCCTCGAGCCGAGCCCCGAGCACAGCCGAGCACAGAGCCCAGATCCGAGCCTCGAGACGAGCCCCGAGACAATCCCCAAGCCCAGCCTAGAGCCGAGGCGAGCCGAGTCCAGAGCCGAACCCAAATCCGAGCCCCGAGCCCAGCCGAGAGCCGAGCCGAAGCCACAGCCCAGCCTAGAGCCGAGGCGAACCGAGTCCAGAGCCGAACCGAGATCCGAGCCCCGAGCCCAGCCTAGAGCCGAGCCGAGTCCAGAGCCGAGCCCAGAGTCGGGCGCGATCTGAGCCTCGAGCTGAGCCAAGAGCAGAGCCGATCCCTGAGCTCAGCCCAAAGCCGAGAGCAGACAAACCCAGAGCCGAGACTCGAGCCCAGCCTAGAACCTAGTCCAGAGCGGAGCCCAGAGCCGAGCCTCGAGCAGAGCCCCGAGCCCAGCCGAGCACAGAGCCCAGAGCCGAGCCTCGAGACGAGCCCCGAGACAATCCCCAAGCCCAGCCTAGAGCCGAGCCGAGCCCAGAGTCGGGCGCGATCTGAGCCTCGAGCCGAGCCAAGAGCAGAGCCGATCACTGAGCCCAGCCCAAAGCCGAGAGCAGACAAGCCCAGAGCCGAGCCTCGAGCCCAGCCTAGAGCCGAGTCCAGAGCCGAGCCCAGAGCCGAACCTCGAGCCAAGCCCCGAGCCCAGCCGAGCACAGAGCCCAGAGCCGAGCCTCAAGACGCGCCCCGAGACAATCCCCAAGACCAGCCTAGAGCCGAGGCGAGCCGAGTCCAGAGCCGAACCCAGATCCGAGCCCCGAGCCCAGCCTAGAGCCGAGCCGAGCCTGGAGCCCAGCCTAGAGCCGAGCCCAGAGCCGAGCCTCGAGCCGAGCCCCGAGCACAGCCGAGCACAGAGCCCAGAGCCGAGCCTCGAGACGAGCCCCGAGACAATCCCCAAGCCCAGCCTAGAGCCGAGGCGAGCCGAGTCCAGAGCCGAACCCAGTTCCGAGACTCGAGCCCAGCTTAGAACCGAGACCAGAGCCGAGCCCAGAGCCGAGCCTCGAGACGAACCCCGAGCCCAGCCGAGCACAGAGCCCAGAGCCGAGCCTCGAGACGAGCCCCGAGACAATCCCCAAGACCAGCCTAGAGCCGAGGCGAGCCGAGTCCAGAGCCGAACCCAGATCCGAGCTCCGAGCCCAGCCAAGAGCCGAGACGAGCCCAGAGCCCAGCCTAGAGCCGAGCCCAGAGCCGAGTATCGAGCCGAGCCTCGAACCGTGCCCCGAGCCCAGAGCCGAGCCTCGAGACGAGCCCCGAGACAATCCCCAAGCCCAGCCTAGAGCCGAGGCGAGCCGAGTCCAGAGCCGAACCGAGATCCGAGCCCCGAGCCCAGCCTAGAGCCGAGAGGAGTCCAGAGCCGAGCCCAGAGTCGGGCGCGATCTGAGCCTCGAGCCGAGCCAAGAGCAGAGCCGATCCCTGAGCCCAGCCCAAAGCCGAGAGCAGACAAGCCCAGAGCCGAGCCTCGAGCCCAGCCTAGAGCCGAGTCCAGAGCCGAGCCCAGAGCCGAGCCTCGAGCCGAGCCCCGAGCCCAGCCGAGCACAGAGCCCAGAGCCGAGCCTCGAGACGAGCCCCGAGACAATCCCCAAGCCCATCCTAGAGCCGAGGCGAGCCGAGTCCAGAGCCGAAACGAGATCCGAGCCCCGAGCCCAGCCTAGAGCCGAGCCGAGTCCAGAGCCGAGGTACGAGCACAGCCATAGAGCCAAGTAGAGGGCCGAGCCCAGAGCCGAGCCTCGAGCCGATCCCCGAGCCCAGCCGAGCACAGAGCCCAGATCCCAGCCTCGAGACGAGCCCCGAGACAATCCCCAAGCCCAGCCTAGAGCCGAGGCGAGCCGAGTCCAGAGCCGAACCCAGATCCGAGCCCCGAGCCCAGCCTAGAGCCGAGCCGAGTGCAGAGCCGAGTCCAGAGCCGAGCCTCGAGCTGAGCCCCGAGCCCAGCCGAGCACAGAGCCCAGATCCGAGCCTCGAGACGAGCCCCGAGACAATCCCCAAGCCCAGCCTAGAGCCGAGGCGAGCCGAGTCCAGAGCCGAAATGTGATCAGAGCCCAGAGCCCAGCCTAGAGCCGAGCCGAGTCCAGAGCGGAGGTACGAGCTCAGCCTAGAGCCAAGTAGAGAGCCGAGCCCAGAGCCGAGCCTCGAGCCGAGCCCCGAGCAAAGCCGAGCACAGAGCCCAGATCCGAGCCTCGAGACGAGCCCCGAGACAATCCCCAAGCCCAGCCTAGAGGCGAGGCGAGCCGAGTCCAGAGCCGAACCCAGATCCGAGCCCCGAGCGCAGCCTAGAGCCGAGCCGAGCCCAGAGCATAGCCTAGAGCCGAGCCCAGCGCCGAGCATCGAGCCGAGCCCCGAGCCCAGCCGAGCACAGAGCCCAGAGACGAGCCTCGAGACGAGCCCCGAGACAATCCCCAAGCCCAGCCTAGAGCCGAGGCGAGCCGAGTCCAGAGCCGAACCCAGATCCGAGCCCCGAGCCCAGCCTAGAGCCGAGCTGAGGCCAGAGCCCAGCCTAGAGCCGAGCCCAGAGACGAGCCTGGAGCCGAGCCCCGAGCCCAGCCGAGCACATAGCCCAGAGCCGAGCCTCGAGACGAGCCCCGAGGCAATCCCCAAGCCCAGCCTAGAGCCGGGGCGAGCCGAGTCCAGAGCCGAACCGAGATCCGAGCCCCGAGCCCAGCCTAGAGCCGAGCCGAGGCCAGAGACCAGCCTAGAGGCGAGCCCAGAGCCGAGTATCGAGCCGAGACTCGAGCCGTGTCCCGAGCCCAGATCCGAGCCTCGAGACGAGCCCCGAGACAATCCCCAAGCCCAGCCTAGAGCCGAGGCGAGCCGAGTCCAGAGCCGAAGCGAGATCAGAGCCCCGAGCCCAGCCTAGAGCCGAGCCGAGTCCAGAGCCGAGGTACGAGGGCAGCCTAGAGCCGAGTAGACATACGAGCCCAGAGACGAGCCTCGAGCCGAGCCCTGAGCACAGCCGAACACAGAGCCCAGATCCGAGCCTCGAGACGAGCCCCGAGACAATCCCCAAGCCCAGACTAGAGCCGAGGAGAGCCGAGTCCAGAGCCGAACCCAGATCCGAGCCCCGAGCCCAGCCTAGAGCCGAGCCGAGTCCAGAGCCGAGCCCAGAGTCGGGCGCGATCTGAGCCTCGAGCCGAGCCAAGACCAGAGACGATCCCTGAGCCCAGCCCAAAGCCGAGAGCAGACAAGCCCAGAGCCGAGCCTCGAGCCCAGCCTAGAGCCGACTCCAGAGCCGAGCCCAGAGCCGAGCCTCGAGCCGAGCACCGAGCCCAGCCGAGCACAGAGCCCAGAGCCGAGCCTCAAGAAGAGCCCCGAGACAATCCCCAAGCCCAGCCTAGAGCCGAGGCGAGCCGAGTCCAGAGCCGAACCCAGATCCGAGCTCCGAGCCCAGCCTAGAGCCGAGCCGAAGCCAGAGCCCAGCCCAGAGCCGAGCCCAGAGCCGAGCCTGGAGCCGAGCCCCGAGCCCAGCCGAGCACATAGCCCAGAGCCGAGACTCGAGACGAGACCCAAGACAATCCCCAAGCCCAGCTTAGAGCCGAGGCGAGCCGAGTCCAGAGCCGAACCCAGATCCGAGCCCCGAGCCCAGCCTAGAGCCGAGCCGAGTCCAGAGCCGAGGTACGAGCGCAGCCTAGAGCCGAGTAGAGAGCCGAGCCCAGAGCCGAGCCTCAAGCCGAGCCCCGAGCACAGCCGAGCACAGAGCCCAGATCCGAGCCTCGAGACGAGCCCCGAGACAATCCCCAAGCCCAGCCTAGAGCCGAGGCGAGCAGAGTCCAGAGCCGAACCGAGATCTGAGCCCCGAGCCCAGCCTAGAGCCGAGCCGAGTCCAGAGCCGAGCCCAGAGTCGGGCGCGATCTGAGCCTCGAGCCGAGCCAAGAGCAGAGCCGATCCCTGAGCCCAGCCCAAAGCCGAGAGCAGACAAGCCCAGAGCCGAGCCTCGAGCCCAGCCTAGAGCCGAGTCCAGAGCCGAGCCCAGAGCCGAGCCTCGAGCCGAGCCTCGAGCCGAGCCCCGAGTCCACCCGAGCACATAGCCCAGAGCCGAGCCTCGAGACGAGCCCCGAGACAATCCACAAGCGCAGACTAGAGCCGAGGCGAGCCGAGTCCAGAGCCGAACCCAGATCATAGCCCCGAGCCCAGCCTAGAGCCGAGCCGAGCCCAGAGCCCAGCCTAGAGGCGAGCCCAGAGGCGAGTATCGAACCGAGCCTCGAGCCGAGCCCCGAGCCCAGAGCCGAGCCTCGAGACGAGCCCCGAGAAAATACCCAACCCCAGCCTAGAGTCGAGGCGAGCCGAGTCCAGAGCCAAACCGAGATCCGAGCCCCGAGTCCAGCCTAGAGCCGAGCCGAGTCCAGAGCCGAGCCCAGAGTCGGGCACGATCTGAGCCTCGAGCCGAGCCAAGAGCAGAGCCGATCCCTGAGCCCAGCCCAAAGCCGAGAGCAGACAAGCCCAGAGCCGAGCCTCGAGCCCAGCCTAGAGCCGAGTCCAGAGCCGAGCCCAGAGCCGAGCCTCGAGCCGAGACCCGAGCCCAGCAGAGCACAGAGCCCATAGCCGAGCCTCGAGACGAGCCCCGAGACAATCCCCAAGCCCAGCCTAGAGCCGAGGCGAGCCGAGTCCAGAGCCGAAGCGAGATCAGAGCCCCAAGCCCAGCCTAGAGCCGAGCCGAGTCCAGAGCCGAGGTACGAGCGCAGCCTAGAGCCGAGTAGAGAGCCGAGCCCAGAGCCGAGCCTCGAGCCGAGCCCCGAGCGCAGCCTAGAGCCGAGCCGAGCCCAGAGCACAGCCAAGAGGCGAGCCCAGCGCCGAGCATGGAGCCGAGCCCCGAGACAATCCCCAAGCCCAGACTAGAGCCGAGGCGAGCCGAGTCCAGAGCTGAACCCAGATCCGTATCCCGAGCGCAGCCTAGAGCCGAGCCGAGCCCAGAGCATAGCCTAGAGCCGAGCCCAGCGCCGAGCATGGAGCCGAGCCCCGAGCCCAGCCGAGCACAGAGCCCAGAGCCGAGCCTCGAGACGAGCCCCGAGACAATCCCCAAGCCCAGCCTAGAGCCGAGGCGAGCCGAGTCCAGAGCCGAACCGAGATCAGAGCCCCGAGCCCAGCCTAGAGCCGAGGCGAGTCCAGAGCCGAACCGAGATCTGAGCCCCGAGCCCAGCTTAGAGCCGAGCCGAGTCCAGAGCCGAACCGAGATCCGAGCCCCGAGTCCAGCCTAGAGCCGAGCCGAGTCCAGAGCCGAGCCCAGAGTCGGGCACGATCTGAGCCTCGAGCCGAGCCAAGAGCAGAGCCGATCCCTGAGCCCAGCCCAAAGCCGAGAGCAGACAAGCCCAGAGCCGAGCCTCGAGCCCAGCCTAGAGCCGAGTCCAGAGCCGAGCCCAGAGCCGAGCCTCGAGCCGAGACCCGAGCCCAGCAGAGCACAGAGCCCATAGCCGAGCCTCGAGACGAGCCCCGAGACAATCCCCAAGCCCAGCCTAGAGCCGAGGCGAGCCGAGTCCAGAGCCGAAGCGAGATCAGAGCCCCAAGCCCAGCCTAGAGCCGAGCCGAGTCCAGAGCCGAGGTACGAGCGCAGCCTAGAGCCGAGTAGAGAGCCGAGCCCAGAGCCGAGCCTCGAGCCGAGCCCCGAGCGCAGCCTAGAGCCGAGCCGAGCCCAGAGCCCAGCCAAGAGGCGAGCCCAGCGCCGAGCATGGAGCCGAGCCCCGAGACAATCCCCAAGCCCAGACTAGAGCCGAGGCGAGCCGAGTCCAGAGCTGAACCCAGATCCGTATCCCGAGCGCAGCCTAGAGCCGAGCCGAGCCCAGAGCATAGCCTAGAGCCGAGCCCAGCGCCGAGCATGGAGCCGAGCCCCGAGCCCAGGCGAGCACAGCCTAGAGCCGAGCCCAGCGCCGAGCATGGAGCCGAGCCCCGAGCCCAGCCGAGCACAGAGCCCAGAGCCGAGCCTCGAGACGAGCCCCGAGACAATCCCCAAGCCCAGCCTAGAGCCGAGGCGAGCCGAGTCCAGAGCCGAACCGAGATCAGAGCCCCGAGCCCAGCCTAGAGCCGAGGCGAGTCCAGAGCCGAACCGAGATCTGAGCCCCGAGCCCAGCTTAGAGCCGAGCCGAGTCCAGAGCCGAACCCAGATCCGAGCCCATAGCCCAGCCTAGAGACAAGCCGAGCCCAGAGCCCAGCCTAGAGGCAAGCCCAGAGGCGAGTATAGAGCCGAGCCTCAAGCCGAGCCCCGAGCACAGCCGAGCACAGAGCCCAGATCCGAGCCTCGAGACGAGCCCCGAGACAATCCCCAAGCCCAGCCTAGAGCCGAGGCGAGCAGAGTCCAGAGCCGAACCGAGATCTGAGCCCCGAGCCCAGCCTAGAGCCGAGCCGAGTCCAGAGCCGAGCCCAGAGTCGGGCGCGATCTGAGCCTCGAGCCGAGCCAAGAGCAGAGCCGATCCCTGAGCCCAGCCCAAAGCCGAGAGCAGACAAGCCCAGAGCCGAGCCTCGAGCCCAGCCTAGAGCCGAGTCCAGAGCCGAGCCCAGAGCCGAGCCTCGAGCCGAGCCTCGAGCCGAGCCCCGAGTCCACCCGAGCACATAGCCCAGAGCCGAGCCTCGAGACGAGCCCCGAGACAATCCACAAGCGCAGACTAGAGCCGAGGCGAGCCGAGTCCAGAGCCGAACCCAGATCATAGCCCCGAGCCCAGCCTAGAGCCGAGCCGAGCCCAGAGCCCAGCCTAGAGGCGAGCCCAGAGGCGAGTATCGAACCGAGCCTCGAGCCGAGCCCCGAGCCCAGAGCCGAGCCTCGAGACGAGCCCCGAGAAAATACCCAACCCCAGCCTAGAGTCGAGGCGAGCCGAGTCCAGAGCCAAACCGAGATCCGAGCCCCGAGTCCAGCCTAGAGCCGAGCCGAGTCCAGAGCCGAGCCCAGAGTCGGGCACGATCTGAGCCTCGAGCCGAGCCAAGAGCAGAGCCGATCCCTGAGCCCAGCCCAAAGCCGAGAGCAGACAAGCCCAGAGCCGAGCCTCGAGCCCAGCCTAGAGCCGAGTCCAGAGCCGAGCCCAGAGCCGAGCCTCGAGCCGAGACCCGAGCCCAGCAGAGCACAGAGCCCATAGCCGAGCCTCGAGACGAGCCCCGAGACAATCCCCAAGCCCAGCCTAGAGCCGAGGCGAGCCGAGTCCAGAGCCGAAGCGAGATCAGAGCCCCAAGCCCAGCCTAGAGCCGAGCCGAGTCCAGAGCCGAGGTACGAGCGCAGCCTAGAGCCGAGTAGAGAGCCGAGCCCAGAGCCGAGCCTCGAGCCGAGCCCCGAGCGCAGCCTAGAGCCGAGCCGAGCCCAGAGCACAGCCAAGAGGCGAGCCCAGCGCCGAGCATGGAGCCGAGCCCCGAGACAATCCCCAAGCCCAGACTAGAGCCGAGGCGAGCCGAGTCCAGAGCTGAACCCAGATCCGTATCCCGAGCGCAGCCTAGAGCCGAGCCGAGCCCAGAGCATAGCCTAGAGCCGAGCCCAGCGCCGAGCATGGAGCCGAGCCCCGAGCCCAGCCGAGCACAGAGCCCAGAGCCGAGCCTCGAGACGAGCCCCGAGACAATCCCCAAGCCCAGCCTAGAGCCGAGGCGAGCCGAGTCCAGAGCCGAACCGAGATCAGAGCCCCGAGCCCAGCCTAGAGCCGAGGCGAGTCCAGAGCCGAACCGAGATCTGAGCCCCGAGCCCAGCTTAGAGCCGAGCCGAGTCCAGAGCCGAACCGAGATCCGAGCCCCGAGTCCAGCCTAGAGCCGAGCCGAGTCCAGAGCCGAGCCCAGAGTCGGGCACGATCTGAGCCTCGAGCCGAGCCAAGAGCAGAGCCGATCCCTGAGCCCAGCCCAAAGCCGAGAGCAGACAAGCCCAGAGCCGAGCCTCGAGCCCAGCCTAGAGCCGAGTCCAGAGCCGAGCCCAGAGCCGAGCCTCGAGCCGAGCCCCGAGCCCAGCAGAGCACAGAGCCCATAGCCGAGCCTCGAGACGAGCCCCGAGACAATCCCCAAGCCCAGCCTAGAGCCGAGGCGAGCCGAGTCCAGAGCCGAAGCGAGATCAGAGCCCCAAGCCCAGCCTAGAGCCGAGCCGAGTCCAGAGCCGAGGTACGAGCGCAGCCTAGAGCCGAGTAGAGAGCCGAGCCCAGAGCCGAGCCTCGAGCCGAGCCCCGAGCGCAGCCTAGAGCCGAGCCGAGCCCAGAGCCCAGCCAAGAGGCGAGCCCAGCGCCGAGCATGGAGCCGAGCCCCGAGACAATCCCCAAGCCCAGACTAGAGCCGAGGCGAGCCGAGTCCAGAGCTGAACCCAGATCCGTATCCCGAGCGCAGCCTAGAGCCGAGCCGAGCCCAGAGCACAGCCTAGAGCCGAGCCCAGCGCCGAGCATGGAGCCGAGCCCCGAGCCCAGCCGAGCACAGAGCCCAGAGCCGAGCCTCGAGACGAGCCCCGAGACAATCCCCAAGCCCAGCCTAGAGCCGAGGCGAGCCGAGTCCAGAGCCGAACCGAGATCAGAGCCCCGAGCCCAGCCTAGAGCCGAGGCGAGTCCAGAGCCGAACCGAGATCTGAGCCCCGAGCCCAGCTTAGAGCCGAGCCGAGTCCAGAGCCGAACCGAGATCCGAGCCCATAGCCCAGCCTAGAGACAAGCCGAGCCCAGAGCCCAGCCTAGAGGCAAGCCCAGAGGCGAGTATAGAGCCGAGCCTCGAGCCGAGCCCCGAGCCCAGAGCCGAGCCTCGAGACGAGCCCCGAGACAATCCCCAAGACCAGCCTAGAGCCGAGGCGAGCCGAGTCCAGAGCCGAACCGAGATCCGAGCCCCGAGCCCAGCCTAGAGCCGAGACGAGTCCAGAGCCGAGCCCAGAGTCGGGCGCGATCTGAGCCTCGAGCCGAGCCAAGAGCAGAGCCGATCCCTGAGCCCAGCCCAAAGCCGAGAGCAGACAAGCCCAGAGCCGAGCCTCGAGCCCAGCCTAGAGCCGAGTCCAGAGCCGAGCCCAGAGCCGAGCCTCGAGCCGAGCCCCGAGCCCAGCCGAGCACAGAGCTCAGAGCCGAGCCTCAAGACGAGCCCCGAGACAATCCCCAAGCCCAGCCTAGAGCCGAGGTGAGCCGAGTCCAAAGCCGAACCCAGATCCGAGCCCTGAGCCCAGCCTAGAGCCGAGCCGAGCCCAGAGTCGGGCGCGATCTGAGCCTCGAGCCGAGCCAACAGCACAGCCGATCCCTGAGCCCAGCCCAAAGCCGAGAGCAGACAAGCCCAGAGCCGAGACTCGAGCCCAGTCTAGAACCTAGTCTAGAGCGGAGCCCAGAGAGGAGCCTCGAGCAGAGCCCCGAGCCCAGCCGAGAACAGAGCCCAGAGCCGAGCGTCGAGACGAGCCCCGAGACAATCCCCAAGCCCAGCCTAGAGCCGAGCCGAGCCCAGATTCGGGCGCGATCTGAGCCTCGAGCCGAGCCAAGAGCAGAGCCGATCCCTGAGCCCAGCCCAAAGCCGAGAGCAGACAAGCCCAGAGCCGAGCCTCGAGCCCAGCCTAGAGCCGAGTCCAGAGCCGAGCCCAGAGCCGAGCGTCGAGCTAAGCCCCGAGCCCAGCCGAGCACAGAGCCCAGAGCCGAGCCTCAAGACGCGCCCCGAGACAATCCCCAAGCCCAGCCAAGAGCCGAGGCGAGCCGAGTCCAGAGCCGAACCCAGATCCGAGCCGCGAGCCCAGCCTAGAGCCGAGCCGAGCCTGGAGCCCAGCCTAGAGCCGAGCCCTGAGCCGAGCCTCGAGCCGAGTCCCGAGCACAGCCGAGCACAGAGCCCAGAGCCGAGCCTCGAGACGAGCCCCGAGACAATCCCAGAGCCCAGCCTAGAGCCGAGGCGAGCCGAGTCCAGAGCCGAACCCAGATCCGAGCCTCGAGCCCAGCTTAGAACCGAGACCAGAGCCGAGCCCAGAGCCGAGCCTCGAGCCGAGCCCCGAGCCCAGCCGAGCACAGAGCCCAGAGCCGAGTCTCAAGACGAGCCCCGAGACAATCCCCAAGCCCAGACTAGAGCCGAGGCGAGCCGAGTCCAGAGCCGAACCGAGATCCGAGCCCCGAGCCCAGCCTAGAGCCGAGCCGAGTCCAGAGCCGAGCCCAGAGTCGGGCGCGATCTGAGCCTCGAGCCGAGCCAAGAGCAGAGCCGAGTCCAGAGCCGAGCCCAGAGTCTGGCGCGATCTGAGCCTCGAGCCGAGCCAAGAGCAGAGCCGATCCCTGAGCCCAGCCCAAAGCCGAGAGCAGACAAGCCCAGAACCGAGCCTCGAGCCCAGCCTTGAGACGAGTCCAGAGCCGAGCCCAGAGACGAGCCTCGAGCCGAGCCCCGAGCCCAGCCGAGCACAGAGCCCAGAGCCGAGCCTCGAGACGAGCCCCGAGACAATCCCCAAGCCCAGCCTAGAGCCGAGGCGAGCCGAGTCCAGAGCCGAAATGAGATCAGAGCCCCGAGCCCAGCCTAGAGCCGAGCCGAGTCCAGAGCCGAGGTACGAGCACAGCCATAGAGCCAAGTAGAGGGCCGAGCCCAGAGCCGAGTATCGAGCCGAGCCCCGAGCACAGCCGAGCACAGAGCCCATATCCGAGCTTCAAGACGAGCCCCGAGACAATCACCAAGCCCAGCCTAGAGCCGAGGCGAGCCGAGTCCAGAGCCGAATACAGTACCGAGCCCCGAGCCCATCCTAGAGCCGAGGCGAGCCGAGTCCAGAGCCAAACCCAGATCCGAGCCCCGAGCCCAGCCAAGAGCCGAGCCGAGCCCAGAGCCCAGCCTAGAGGCAAGCCCAGAGACGAGTATCGAGCCGAGCCTCGAGCCGTGCCCCGAGCCCAGAGCCGAGCCTCGAGACGAGCCCCAAGACAATCCCCAAGCCCAGCCTAGAGCCGAGGCGAGCCGAGTCCAGAGCCGAACCGAGATCCGAGCCCCGAGCCCAGCCTAGAGCCGAGCCGAGGCCAGAGCCGAGGTACGAGCGCAGCCTAAAGCCGAGTAGAGAGCAGAGCCCAGAGCCGAGCCTCGAGTCGAGCCCCGAGCCCAGCCGAGCACAGAGCCCAGATCCGAGCCTCGAGACGAGCCCCGAGACAATCCCCAAGCCCAGCCTAGAGCCGAGGCGAGCCGAGTCCAGAGCCGAACCCAGATCCGAGCCCCGAGCCCAGCCCAGAGCCGAGCTGAGCCCAGAGCCCAGCCTAGAGCCGAGCCCAGAGCCGAGCCTCGACCGGAGCCCCGAGCCCAGCCGAGCCCCGAGCCCAGAGCCGACCCTCGAGATGAGCCCCGAGACAATCCCCAAGCCCAGCCTAGAGCCGAGCCGAGCCCAGAGCCCAGCTTAGAGGCGAGCCCAGAGCCGAGTATCGAGCCGAGACTCGAGCCGAGCCCCGAGCCCAGATCCGAGCCTCGAGACGAGCCCCGAGACAATCCCCAAGCCCAGCCTAGAGCCGAGGCGAGCCGAGTCCAGAGCCGAACCGAGATCTGAGCCCCGAGCCCAGCCTAGAGCCGAGCCGAGGCCAGAGCCGAGGTACGAGCGCAGGCTAGAGCCGAGTAGAGAGCCGAGCCCAGAGCATAGCCTAGAGCCGAGCCCAGCGCCGAGCATCGAGCCGAGCCCCTAGCCCAGCCGAGCACAGAGCCCAGAGCCGAGCCTCGAGACGAGCCCCGAGACAATCCCCTAGCCCAGCCTAGAGCCGAGACGAGCCGAGTCCAGAGCCGAACCCAGATCCGAGCCCCGAGCCCAGCCTAGAGCCGAGCCGAGCCCAGAGCCCAGCCTAGAGGCGAGCCCAGAGGCGAGTATCGAGCCGAGCCTCGAGCCGAGCCCCGAGCCCAGAGCCGAGCCTCGAGACTAGCCCCGAGACAATACCCAAGCCCAGCCTAGAGCCGAGGCGAGCCGAGTCCAGAGCCGAACCCAGATCCGAGCCCCAAGCCCAGCGTAGAGCCGAGCCGAGTCCAGAGACGAGCCCAGAGTCGGGCGCGATCTGAGCCTCGAGCCGAGCCAAGAGCAGAGCCGATCCCTGAGCTCAGCCCATAGCCGAGAGCAGACAAGCCCTGAGCCGAGCCTCGACCCAGCCTAGAACCGAGTCCAGAGCCGAGCCCAGAGCCGAGCCTCTAGCCGAGCCCCGAGCCCAGCCGAGCACAGAGCCCAGAGCCGAGCCTCGAGACGAGCCCCGAGACAATCCCCAAGACCAGCCTAGAGCCGAGGCGAGCCGAGTCCAGAGCCGAACCCAGATCCGAGCCCCGAGCCCAGCCAAGAGCCGAGCCGAGCCCAGAGCCCAGCCTAGAGGCGAGCCCAGAGCCGAGTATCGAGCCGAGCCTCGATCCGTGCCCCGAGCCCAGAGCCGAGCCTCGAGACGAGCCCCGAGACAATCCCCAAGCCCAGCCTAGAGCCGAGGCGAGCCGAGTCCAGAGCCGAACCGAGATCCGAGCCCCGAGCCCAGCCTAGAGCCGAGCCGAGTCCAGAGCCGAGCCCAGAGTCGGGCGCGATCCGAGCCCAGCCGAGCCAAGAGCAGAGCCGATCCCTGAGCCCAGCCCAAACCTAGAGCAGACAAACCCAGAACCGAGCCCGTAGCCCAGCCTAGAGCCGAGCCCTGAGCCGAGCCTCGAGCCGAGCCCCGAGCCCAGCCGAGCACAGAGCCCAGAGCCGAGCCTCGAGACGAGCCCCGAGACAATCCCCAAGCCCAGCCTAGAGCCGAGGCGAGCCGAGTCCAGAGCCGAACCCAGATCCGAGCCCCGAGCCCAGCCTAGAGCCGAGCCGTATCCAGAGCCGTGTCAGAGTCTGGCGAGATCTGAGCCTCGAGCCGAGCCAAGAGCAGAGCCGATCCCTGAGCCCAGCCAAAAGCCGAGAGGTGACGAGCCCCGAGTCAATCCACGAGCCCAGCCCAGATCCGAGCCATGCCTAGCCCAGAGCCGAACCCAGATCCGAGCCTCGAGCCCAGCCTAGAGCCGAGCCCTGAGCTGTGCCTCGAGCCGAGCCCGGAGCCCAGCCGAGCACAGAGCCCAGAGCCGAGGCTCGAGACGAGCCCCGAGACAATCCCCAAGCCCAGCCTAGAGCCGAGGCGAGCCGAGTCCAGAGCCGAACCCAGATCCGAGCCTCGAGCCCAGCCTAGAGCCGATCTGAGTCCAGAGCCGAGCCTAGAGCCGAGCCCTGAGCCGAGCCTCGAGCCGAGCCCCGAGCCAATCCCCAAGCCCAGCCTAGAGCCGAGGCGAGCCGAGTCCAGAGCCGAACCCAGATCCGAGCCCCGAGTCCAGCATAGAGCTGAGGCGAGCCGAGTCCAGAGCCGAAACCAGATCCGAGCCCCGAGCCCAGCCTAGAGCCGAGCCGAGCCCATAGCCCAGCCTAGAGGCGAGCCCAGATCCGAGTATCGAGCCGAGCCTCGAGCCGAGCCCCGAGCCCAGCCGAGCACACAGCCCAGAGCCGAGCCTCGAGACGAGCCCCGAGACAATCCCCAAGCCCAGACTAGAGCCGAGGCGAGCCGAGTCCAGAGCCGAACCCAGATCCGAGCCCCGAGCCCAGCCTAGAGCCGAGGCGAGCCGAGTCCAGAGCCGAACCGAGATCCGAGCCCCGAGCCCAGCCTAGAGCCGAGCCGAGCCCAGAGTCGGGCGCGATCTGAGCCTCGAGCCGAGCCAAGAGCAGAGCCGATCCCTGGGCCCAGCCCTAAGCCGAGAGCAGACAAGCCCAGATCCGAGCCTCCAGCGGAGCCCCGAGCCCAGCCGAGCACAGAGCCCATAGCCGAGCCTCAAGACGAGCCCCGAGACAATCCCCAAGCCCAGCCTAGAGCCGAGGCGAGCCGAGTCCAGAGCCGAACCCAGATCAGAGCCCCGAGCCCAGCCTACAGCCGAGCCGAGTCCAGAGCAGAGGTACGAGCGCAGCCTAGTGCCGAGTAGAGAGCCGAGCCCAGAGCCGAGCCTCGAGCCGAGCCCCGAGACCAGCCAAGCACAGAGCCCAGAGCCGAGCCTCGGGACGAGCCCCGAGACAATCCCCAAGCCAAGCCTAGAGCCGAGGAGAGCCGAGTCCAGAGCCGATCCCAGATCCGAGCCCTGAGCCCAGCCTAGAGCCGAGCCGAGTCCAGAGCCGAGCCCAGAGTCGGGCGCGAGCTGAGACTCGAGCCGAGACAAGAGCAGAGCCGATCCCTGATCTCAGCCCAAAGCCGAGAGCAGACAAGCGCTGAGCCGAACCTCGAGCCCAGCCTAAAGCCGAGTCCAGAGCGGAGCCCAGAGACGAGCCTTGAACCGAGCCCCGAGCCCATCCAAACACAGAGCTCAGAGCCGAGCATCGAGACGATCCCGGAGACAATCCCCAAGCCCAGCCTAGAGCCGAGGCGAGCCGAGTCCAGAGCCGAAACCAGATCCGAGCCCCGAGCCCAGCCTAGAGCCGAGCCGAGCACAGAGCCGAGTCAGAGTCGGGCGAGATCTGAGCCTCGAGCCGAGCCAAGAGCAGAGCCGATCCCTGAGCCCAGCCCAAAGCCGAGAGGTGACGAGCCCCGAGCCAATCCACGAGCCCAGCCCAGATCCAAGCCATGCCCAGCCCAGAGCCTAAACCAGATCCGAGCCTCGAGCCCAGCCTAGAGCCGATCCGAGTCCAGAGCCGAGTCAAAGTCGGGCGAGATCTGAGCCTCGAGCCGAGTCAAGACCAGAGCCGATCCCTGAGCCCAGCCCAAAGCCGAGAGGTGACGAGCCCCGAGCCAATCCACGAGCAGAGCCCAGATCCGAGCCATGCCCAGCCCAGAGCCGAACCCAGATCCGAGCCTTGAGCCCAGCCTAGAGCCGAGCCGAGTCCAGAGCCGAGCCCTGAGCCGAGCATCGAGCCGAGCCCCGAGCCCAGCCGAGCACAGAGCCCAGAGCCGAGCCTCGAGACGAGCCCCGAGACAATCCCCAAGCCCAGCCTAGAGCCGAGGCGAGCCGAGTCCAGAGCCGAACCGAGATCCGAGCCTCGAGCCCAGCTTAGAACCGAGTCCAGAGCCGAGCCCAGAGCCGAGCCTCGAGCCGAGCCCCGAGCCCAGCCGAGCACAGAGCCCAGAGCCGAGCCTCGAGACGAGCCCCGAGACAATCCCCAAGCCCAGCCTATTGCCGAGGCGAGCCGAGTCCAGAGCCGAACCCAGATCCGAGCCCCGAGCCCAGCCTAGAGCCGAGCCGAGCCCAGAGCCCAGCCTAAGGCCGAGCCCTGAGCCGAGCCTCGAGCAGAGCCCCGAGCCCAGCCGAGCACATAGCCCAGAGCCGAGCCTCGAGACGAGCCCCGAGACAATCCCCAAGACCAGCCTAGAGCCGAGGCGAGCCGAGTCCAGAGCCGAACACAGATCCGAGCCCCGAGCCCAGCCTAGAGCCGAGCCGAGCCCGGAGCCCAGCCTAGAGCCGAGCCCTGAGCCGAGTATCGAGACGAGCCTGAGCCGAGCCCCGAACCCCGAGCCCAAAGCCGAGCCTCGAGACGACCCCCGAGAAAATACCCAAGCCCAGCCTAGAGCCGAGGCGAGCCGAGTCCAAAGCCAAACCGAGATCCGAGCCCCGAGCCCAGCCTAGAGCCGAGTCCAGAGCCGAGCCCAGAGCCGAGCCTCGAGCCGAGCCCCGAGCCCAGCCGAGCACAGAGCCCAGAGCCGAGCCTCAAGACGAGCCCCGAGACAATCCCCAAGCCCAGCCTAGAGCCGAGGCGAGCCGAGTCCAGAGCCGTACCCAGATCCGAGCCCCGAGCCCAGCCTAGATCCGAGCCCAGAGCCGAGCCTCGAGACGAGCCCCGAGACAATACGCAAGCCCAGCCTAGTGCCGAGGCGAGCCGAGTCCAGAGCCGAACCCAGAGCCGAGCCTCGAGCCCAGCCTAGAGCCGAGGCGAGTCCAGAGCCGAGCCCAGAGCCGAGCCTCGAGCCGAGCCCCGAGCCCAGCCGTGCACAGAGACCAGAGCCGAGCCTCGAGACGAGCCCCGAGACAATCCCCAAGCCCAGCCTAGAGCCGAGGCGAGCCGAGTCCAGAGCCGAACCCAGATCCGAGCCCCGAGCGCAGCCTAGAGCCGAGCCGAGCCGAGAGCATAGACTAGAGCCGAGCCCAGCACCGAGCATCGAGCCGAGCCCCGAGCCCAGCCGAGCACAGAGCCCAGAGCCGAGCCTCGAGACGAGCCCCGAGACAATCCCCAAGCCCAGCCTAGAGCCGAGGCGAGCCGAGTCCAGAGCCGAAACAAGATCAGAGCCCCGAGCCCAGCCTAGAGCCGAGCCGAGTCTAGAGCCGAGGTACGAGCGCAGCCTAGAGCCGAGTAGAGAGCCGAGCCCAGAGCCGAGCCTCGAGCCGAGCCCCGAGCACAGCCGAGCACAGAGCCCAGATCCGAGCCTCGAGACGAGCCCCGAGACAATCCCCAAGCCCAGCCTAGAGCCGAGGCGAGCCGAGTCCAGAGCCGAACCCAAATCCGAGCCCCGAGCCCAGCCGAGAGCCGAGCCGAAGCCACAGCCCAGCCTAGAGCCCAGGCGAACCGAGTCCAGAGCCGAACCGAGATCCGAGCCCCGAGCCCAGCCTAGAGCCGAGCCGAGTCCAGAGCCGAGCCCAGAGTCGGGCGCGATCTGAGCCTCGAGCTGAGCCAAGAGCAGAGCCGATCCCTGAGCTCAGCCCAAAGCCGAGAGCAGACAAACCCAGAGCCGAGACTCGAGCCCAGCCTAGAACCTAGTCCAGAGCGGAGCCCAGAGCCGAGCCTCGAGCAGAGCCCCGAGCCCAGCCGAGCACAGAGCCCAGAGCCGAGCCTCGAGACGAGCCCCGAGACAATCCCCAAGCCCAGCCTAGAGCCGAGCCGAGCCCAGAGTCGGGCGCGATCTGAGCCTCGAGCCGAGCCAAGAGCAGAGCCGATCACTGAGCCCAGCCCAAAGCCGAGAGCAGACAAGCCCAGAGCCGAGCCTCGAGCCCAGCCTAGAGCCGAGTCCAGAGCCGAGCCCAGAGCCGAGCCTCGAGCCAAGCCCCGAGCCCAGCCGAGCACAGAGCCCAGAGCCGAGCCTCAAGACGCGCCCCGAGACAATCCCCAAGACCAGCCTAGAGCCGAGGCGAGCCGAGTCCAGAGCCGAACCCAGATCCGAGCCCCGAGCCCAGCCTAGAGCCGAGCCGAGCCTGGAGCCCAGCCTAGAGCCGAGCCCAGAGCCGAGCCTCGAGCCGAGCCCCGAGCACAGCCGAGCACAGAGCCCAGAGCCGAGCCTCGAGACGAGCCCCGAGACAATCCCCAAGCCCAGCCTAGAGCCGAGGCGAGCCGAGTCCAGAGCCGAACCCAGTTCCGAGACTCGAGCCCAGCTTAGAACCGAGACCAGAGCCGAGCCCAGAGCCGAGCCTCGAGACGAACCCCGAGCCCAGCCGAGCACAGAGCCCAGAGCCGAGCCTCGAGACGAGCCCCGAGACAATCCCCAAGACCAGCCTAGAGCCGAGGCGAGCCGAGTCCAGAGCCGAACCCAGATCCGAGCTCCGAGCCCAGCCAAGAGCCGAGACGAGCCCAGAGCCCAGCCTAGAGCCGAGCCCAGAGCCGAGTATCGAGCCGAGCCTCGAACCGTGCCCCGAGCCCAGAGCCGAGCCTCGAGACGAGCCCCGAGACAATCCCCAAGCCCAGCCTAGAGCCGAGGCGAGCCGAGTCCAGAGCCGAACCGAGATCCGAGCCCCGAGCCCAGCCTAGAGCCGAGAGGAGTCCAGAGCCGAGCCCAGAGTCGGGCGCGATCTGAGCCTCGAGCCGAGCCAAGAGCAGAGCCGATCCCTGAGCCCAGCCCAAAGCCGAGAGCAGACAAGCCCAGAGCCGAGCCTCGAGCCCAGCCTAGAGCCGAGTCCAGAGCCGAGCCCAGAGCCGAGCCTCGAGCCGAGCCCCGAGCCCAGCCGAGCACAGAGCCCAGAGCCGAGCCTCGAGACGAGCCCCGAGACAATCCCCAAGCCCATCCTAGAGCCGAGGCGAGCCGAGTCCAGAGCCGAAACGAGATCCGAGCCCCGAGCCCAGCCTAGAGCCGAGCCGAGTCCAGAGCCGAGGTACGAGCACAGCCATAGAGCCAAGTAGAGGGCCGAGCCCAGAGCCGAGCCTCGAGCCGATCCCCGAGCCCAGCCGAGCACAGAGCCCAGATCCCAGCCTCGAGACGAGCCCCGAGACAATCCCCAAGCCCAGCCTAGAGCCGAGGCGAGCCGAGTCCAGAGCCGAACCCAGATCCGAGCCCCGAGCCCAGCCTAGAGCCGAGCCGAGTGCAGAGCCGAGTCCAGAGCCGAGCCTCGAGCTGAGCCCCGAGCCCAGCCGAGCACAGAGCCCAGATCCGAGCCTCGAGACGAGCCCCGAGACAATCCCCAAGCCCAGCCTAGAGCCGAGGCGAGCCGAGTCCAGAGCCGAAATGTGATCAGAGCCCAGAGCCCAGCCTAGAGCCGAGCCGAGTCCAGAGCGGAGGTACGAGCTCAGCCTAGAGCCAAGTAGAGAGCCGAGCCCAGAGCCGAGCCTCGAGCCGAGCCCCGAGCAAAGCCGAGCACAGAGCCCAGATCCGAGCCTCGAGACGAGCCCCGAGACAATCCCCAAGCCCAGCCTAGAGGCGAGGCGAGCCGAGTCCAGAGCCGAACCCAGATCCGAGCCCCGAGCGCAGCCTAGAGCCGAGCCGAGCCCAGAGCATAGCCTAGAGCCGAGCCCAGCGCCGAGCATCGAGCCGAGCCCCGAGCCCAGCCGAGCACAGAGCCCAGAGACGAGCCTCGAGACGAGCCCCGAGACAATCCCCAAGCCCAGCCTAGAGCCGAGGCGAGCCGAGTCCAGAGCCGAACCCAGATCCGAGCCCCGAGCCCAGCCTAGAGCCGAGCTGAGGCCAGAGCCCAGCCTAGAGCCGAGCCCAGAGACGAGCCTGGAGCCGAGCCCCGAGCCCAGCCGAGCACATAGCCCAGAGCCGAGCCTCGAGACGAGCCCCGAGGCAATCCCCAAGCCCAGCCTAGAGCCGGGGCGAGCCGAGTCCAGAGCCGAACCGAGATCCGAGCCCCGAGCCCAGCCTAGAGCCGAGCCGAGGCCAGAGACCAGCCTAGAGGCGAGCCCAGAGCCGAGTATCGAGCCGAGACTCGAGCCGTGTCCCGAGCCCAGATCCGAGCCTCGAGACGAGCCCCGAGACAATCCCCAAGCCCAGCCTAGAGCCGAGGCGAGCCGAGTCCAGAGCCGAAGCGAGATCAGAGCCCCGAGCCCAGCGTAGAGCCGAGCCGAGTCCAGAGCCGAGGTACGAGGGCAGCCTAGAGCCGAGTAGACATACGAGCCCAGAGACGAGCCTCGAGCCGAGCCCTGAGCACAGCCGAACACAGAGCCCAGATCCGAGCCTCGAGACGAGCCCCGAGACAATCCCCAAGCCCAGACTAGAGCCGAGGAGAGCCGAGTCCAGAGCCGAACCCAGATCCGAGCCCCGAGCCCAGCCTAGAGCCGAGCCGAGTCCAGAGCCGAGCCCAGAGTCGGGCGCGATCTGAGCCTCGAGCCGAGCCAAGACCAGAGACGATCCCTGAGCCCAGCCCAAAGCCGAGAGCAGACAAGCCCAGAGCCGAGCCTCGAGCCCAGCCTAGAGCCGACTCCAGAGCCGAGCCCAGAGCCGAGCCTCGAGCCGAGCACCGAGCCCAGCCGAGCACAGAGCCCAGAGCCGAGCCTCAAGAAGAGCCCCGAGACAATCCCCAAGCCCAGCCTAGAGCCGAGGCGAGCCGAGTCCAGAGCCGAACCCAGATCCGAGCTCCGAGCCCAGCCTAGAGCCGAGCCGAAGCCAGAGCCCAGCCCAGAGCCGAGCCCAGAGCCGAGCCTGGAGCCGAGCCCCGAGCCCAGCCGAGCACATAGCCCAGAGCCGAGACTCGAGACGAGACCCAAGACAATCCCCAAGCCCAGCTTAGAGCCGAGGCGAGCCGAGTCCAGAGCCGAACCCAGATCCGAGCCCCGAGCCCAGCCTAGAGCCGAGCCGAGCCGAGAGCATAGACTAGAGCCGAGCCCAGCACCGAGCATCGAGCCGAGCCCCGAGCCCAGCCGAGCACAGAGCCCAGAGCCGAGCCTCGAGACGAGCCCCGAGACAATCCCCAAGCCCAGCCTAGAGCCGAGGCGAGCCGAGTCCAGAGCCGAAACGAGATCCGAGCCCCGAGCCCAGCCTAGAGCCGAGCCGAGTCCAGAGCCGAGGTACGAGCGCAGCCTAGAGCCGAGTAGAGAGCCGAGCCCAGAGCCGAGCCTCAAGCCGAGCCCCGAGCACAGCCGAGCACAGAGCCCAGATCCGAGCCTCGAGACGAGCCCCGAGACAATCCCCAAGCCCAGCCTAGAGCCGAGGCGAGCAGAGTCCAGAGCCGAACCGAGATCTGAGCCCCGAGCCCAGCCTAGAGCCGAGCCGAGTCCAGAGCCGAGCCCAGAGTCGGGCGCGATCTGAGCCTCGAGCCGAGCCAAGAGCAGAGCCGATCCCTGAGCCCAGCCCAAAGCCGAGAGCAGACAAGCCCAGAGCCGAGCCTCGAGCCCAGCCTAGAGCCGAGTCCAGAGCCGAGCCCAGAGCCGAGCCTCGAGCCGAGCCTCGAGCCGAGCCCCGAGTCCACCCGAGCACATAGCCCAGAGCCGAGCCTCGAGACGAGCCCCGAGACAATCCACAAGCGCAGACTAGAGCCGAGGCGAGCCGAGTCCAGAGCCGAACCCAGATCATAGCCCCGAGCCCAGCCTAGAGCCGAGCCGAGCCCAGAGCCCAGCCTAGAGGCGAGCCCAGAGGCGAGTATCGAACCGAGCCTCGAGCCGAGCCCCGAGCCCAGAGCCGAGCCTCGAGACGAGCCCCGAGAAAATACCCAACCCCAGCCTAGAGTCGAGGCGAGCCGAGTCCAGAGCCAAACCGAGATCCGAGCCCCGAGCCCAGCCCAGAGCCGAGCTGAGCCCAGAGCCCAGCCTAGAGCCGAGCCCAGAGCCGAGCCTCGACCGGAGCCCCGAGCCCAGCCGAGCCCCGAGCCCAGAGCCGACCCTCGAGATGAGCCCCGAGACAATCCCCAAGCCCAGCCTAGAGCCGAGGCGAGCCGAGTCCAGAGCCGAACCGAGATCCGAGCCCCGAGCCCAGCCTAGAGCCGAGCCGAGTCCAGAGCCGAGCCCAGAGTCGGGCGCGATCCGAGCCCAGCCGAGCCAAGAGCAGAGCCGATCCCTGAGCCCAGCCCAAACCTAGAGCAGACAAACCCAGAACCGTGCCCGGAGCACAGCCTAGAGCCGAGCCGAGCCCAGGGCCCAGCCTAGAGGCGAGCGCAGAGGCGAGTATCGAGCCGAGCCTCGAGCCGAGCCCAGAGCCCAGAGCCGAGCCTCGAGACTAGCCCCGAGACAATACCCAAGCCCAGCCTAGAGCCGAGGCGAGCCGAGTCCAGAGCCGAACCCAGATCCGAGCCCCAAGCCCAGCGTAGAGCCGAGCCGAGTCCAGAGACGAGCCCAGAGTCGGGCGCGATCTGAGCCTCGAGCCGAGCCAAGAGCAGAGCCGATCCCTGAGCTCAGCCCATAGCCGAGAGCAGACAAGCCCTGAGCCGAGCCTCGACCCAGCCTAGAACCGAGTCCAGAGCCGAGCCCAGAGCCGAGCCTCTAGCCGAGCCCCGAGCCCAGCCGAGCACAGAGCCCAGAGCCGAGCCTCGAGACGAGCCCCGAGACAATCCCCAAGACCAGCCTAGAGCCGAGGCGAGCCGAGTCCAGAGCCGAACCCAGATCCGAGCCCCGAGCCCAGCCAAGAGCCGAGCCGAGCCCAGAGCCCAGCCTAGAGGCGAGCCCAGAGCCGAGTATCGAGCCGAGCCTCGATCCGTGCCCCGAGCCCAGAGCCGAGCCTCGAGACGAGCCCCGAGACAATCCCCAAGCCCAGCCTAGAGCCGAGGCGAGCCGAGTCCAGAGCCGAACCGAGATCCGAGCCCCGAGCCCAGCCTAGAGCCGAGCCGAGTCCAGAGCCGAGCCCAGAGTCGGGCGCGATCCGAGCCCAGCCGAGCCAAGAGCAGAGCCGATCCCTGAGCCCAGCCCAAACCTAGAGCAGACAAACCCAGAACCGAGCCCGGAGCCCAGCCTAGAGCCGAGCCCAGAGCCGAGCCTCGAGCCGAGCCCCGAGCCCAGCCGAGCACAGAGCCCAGAGCCGAGCCTCGAGACGAGCCCCGAGACAATCCCCAAGACCAGCCTAGAGCCGAGGCGAGCCGAGTCCAGAGCCGAACCCAGATCCGAGCCCCGAGCCCAGCCTAGAGCCGAGCCGTATCCAGAGCCGTGTCAGAGTCTGGCGAGATCTGAGCCTCGAGCCGAGCCAAGAGCAGAGCCGATCCCTGAGCCCAGCCAAAAGCCGAGAGGTGACGAGCCCCGAGTCAATCCACGAGCCCAGCCCAGATCCGAGCCATGCCTAGCCCAGAGCCGAACCCAGATCCGAGCCTCGAGCCCAGCCTAGAGCCGAGCCCTGAGCTGTGCCTCGAGCCGAGCCCGGAGCCCAGCCGAGCACAGAGCCCAGAGCCGAGGCTCGAGACGAGCCCCGAGACAATCCCCAAGCCCAGCCTAGAGCCGAGGCGAGCCGAGTCCAGAGCCGAACCCAGATCCGAGCCTCGAGCCCAGCCTAGAGCCGATCTGAGTCCAGAGCCGAGCCTAGAGCCGAGCCCTGAGCCGAGCCTCGAGCCGAGCCCCGAGCCAATCCCCAAGCCCAGCCTAGAGCCGAGGCGAGCCGAGTCCAGAGCCGAACCCAGATCCGAGCCCCGAGTCCAGCATAGAGCTGAGGCGAGCCGAGTCCAGAGCCGAAACCAGATCCGAGCCCCGAGCCCAGCCTAGAGCCGAGCCGAGCCCATAGCCCAGCCTAGAGGCGAGCCCAGATCCGAGTATCGAGCCGAGCCTCGAGCCGAGCCCCGAGCCCAGCCGAGCACACAGCCCAGAGCCGAGCCTCGAGACGAGCCCCGAGACAATCCCCAAGGCCAGACTAGAGCCGAGGCGAGCCGAGTCCAGAGCCGAACCCAGATCCGAGCCCCGAGCCCAGCCTAGAGCCGAGGCGAGCCGAGTCCAGAGCCGAACCGAGATCCGAGCCCCGAGCCCAGCCTAGAGCCGAGCCGAGCCCAGAGTCGGGCGCGATCTGAGCCTCGAGCCGAGCCAAGAGCAGAGCCGATCCCTGGGCCCAGCCCTAAGCCGAGAGCAGACAAGCCCAGATCCGAGCCTCCAGCGGAGCCCCGAGCCCAGCCGAGCACAGAGCCCATAGCCGAGCCTCAAGACGAGCCCCGAGACAATCCCCAAGCCCAGCCTAGAGCCGAGGCGAGCCGAGTCCAGAGCCGAACCCAGATCAGAGCCCCGAGCCCAGCCTACAGCCGAGCCGAGTCCAGAGCAGAGGTACGAGCGCAGCCTAGTGCCGAGTAGAGAGCCGAGCCCAGAGCCGAGCCTCGAGCCGAGCCCCGAGACCAGCCAAGCACAGAGCCCAGAGCCGAGCCTCGGGACGAGCCCCGAGACAATCCCCAAGCCAAGCCTAGAGCCGAGGAGAGCCGAGTCCAGAGCCGATCCCAGATCCGAGCCCTGAGCCCAGCCTAGAGCCGAGCCGAGTCCAGAGCCGAGCCCAGAGTCGGGCGCGAGCTGAGACTCGAGCCGAGACAAGAGCAGAGCCGATCCCTGATCTCAGCCCAAAGCCGAGAGCAGACAAGCCCTGAGCTGAACCTCGAGCCCAGCCTAAAGCCGAGTCCAGAGCGGAGCCCAGAGCCGAGCCTTGAACCGAGCCCCGAGCCCATCCAAACACAGAGCTCAGAGCCGAGCATCGAGACGATCCCGGAGACAATCCCCAAGCCCAGCCTAGAGCCGAGGCGAGCCGAGTCCAGAGCCGAAACCAGATCCGAGCCCCGAGCCCAGCCTAGAGCCGAGCCGAGCACAGAGCCGAGTCAGAGTCGGGCGAGATCTGAGCCTCGAGCCGAGTCAAGACCAGAGCCGATCCCTGAGCCCAGCCCAAAGCCGAGAGGTGACGAGCCCCGAGCCAATCCACGAGCCCAGCCCAGATCCGAGCCATGCCCAGCCCAGAGCCTAAACCAGATCCGAGCCTCGAGCCCAGCCTAGAGCCGATCCGAGTCCAGAGCCGAGTCAGAGTCGGGCGAGATCTGAGCCTCGAGCCGAGTCAAGACCAGAGCCGATCCCTGAGCCCAGCCCAAAGCCGAGAGGTGACGAGCCCCGAGCCAATCCACGAGCAGAGCCCAGATCCGAGCCATGCCCAGCCCAGAGCCGAACCCAGATCCGAGCCTCGAGCCCAGCCTAGAGCCGAGCCGAGTCCAGAGCCGAGCCCTGAGCCGAGCATCGAGCCGAGCCCCGAGCCCAGCCGAGCACAGAGCCCAGAGCCGAGCCTCGAGACGAGCCCCGAGACAATCCCCAAGCCCAGCCTAGAGCCGAGGCGAGCCGAGTCCAGAGCCGAACCGAGATCCGAGCCTCGAGCCCAGCTTAGAACCGAGTCCAGAGCCGAGCCCAGAGCCGAGCCTCGAGCCGAGCCCCGAGCCCAGCCGAGCACAGAGCCCAGAGCCGAGCCTGGAGACGAGCCCCGAGACAATCCCCAAGCCCAGCCTATTGCCGAGGCGAGCCGAGTCCAGAGCCGAACCCAGATCCGAGCCCCGAGCCCAGCCTAGAGCCGAGCCGAGCCCAGAGCCCAGCCTAAGGCCGAGCCCTGAGCCGAGCCTCGAGCAGAGCCCCGAGCCCAGCCGAGCACATAGCCCAGAGCCGAGCCTCGAGACGAGCCCCGAGACAATCCCCAAGACCAGCCTAGAGCCGAGGCGAGCCGAGTCCAGAGCCGAACCCAGATCCGAGCCCCGAGCCCAGCCTAGAGCCGAGCCCTGAGCCGAGCCTCGAGCCGAGCCCCGAGCCCAGCCGAGCACAGAGCCCACAGCCGAGCCTCGAGACGAGCCCCGAGACAATCCCCAAGCCCAGCCTAGAGCCGAGGCGAGCCGAGTCCAGAGCCGAACCGAGATCGGAGCCCCGAGCCCAGCCTAGAGCCGTACCGACTCCAGAGCCGAGCCCAGAGTCGGGCGCGATCTGAGCCTCGAGCCGAGCCAAGAGCAGATCCGATCCCTGAGCTCAGCCCAAAGCCGAGAGCAGACAAGCCCTGAGCCGAGCCTCGAGCCCAGCCTAGAACCGAGTCCAGTGCGGAGGCGAGAGCCGAGCCTCGAGTCAAGCCCCGAGCCCAGCCGAGCACAGAGCCCAGATCCGAGCCTCGAGATGAGCCCCGAGACAATCGCCAAGCCCAGCCTAGAGCCGAGGCGAGCCGAGTCCAGAGCCGAACCCAGATCCGAGCCCCGAGCCCAGCCCAGAGCCGAGCCGAGCCCAGAGCCCAGCATAGAGCAGAGCCCAGAGCCGAGCCTCGAGATGAGCCCCGAGACAATCCCCAAGCCCAGCCTAGAGCCGAGCCGAGCCCAGAGCCCAGCCTAGAGGCGAGCCCAGAGCCGAGTATCGAGCCGAGACTCGAGCCGAGCCCCGAGCCCAGATCCGAGCCTCTAGCCGAGCCCCGAGCCCAGCCGAGCACAGAGCCCAGAGCCGAGACTCGAGACGAGCCCCGAGACAATCCCCAAGCCCAGCTTAGAGCCGAGGCGAGCCGAGTCCAGAGCCGAAACCAGATCCGAGCAACGAGCCCAGCCAAGAGCCGAGCCGAGCCCAGAGCCCAGCCTAGAGGCGAGCCCAGAGCCGAGTATCGAGCCGAGCCTCGAGCCGTGCCCCGAGCCCAGAGCCGAGCCTCGAGACGAGCCTCGAGACAATCCCCAAGCCCAGCCTAGAGCCGAGGCGAGCCGAGTCCAGAGCCGAACCGAGATCCGAGCCTCGAGCTCAGCCTAGAGCCGAGCCGAGTCCAGAGCCGAGCCCAGAGTCGGGCGCGATCTGAGCCTCGAGCCGAGCCAAGAGCAGAGCCGATCCCTGAGCCCAGCCCAAAGCCGAGAGCAGACAAGCCCAGAGATGAGCCTCGAGCCCAGCCTAGAGACGAGTCCAGAGCCGAGCCCAGAACCGAGCCTCGAGCCGAGCCCCGAACCCAGCCGAGCACAGAGACCAGAGCCGAGCCTCAAGACGAGCCCCGAGACAATCGCCAAGCCCAGCCAAGAGCCGAGACGAGCCGAGTCCAGAGCCGAACCCAGATCCGAGCCCCGAGCCCAGCCTAGAGCCGAGCCGAGCCCGGAGCCCAGCCTAGATCCGAGCCCTGAGCCGAGCCTGGAGCCGAGCCCCGAGCCCAGCCGAGCACAGAGCCCAGAGCCGAGCCTCGAGACGAGCCCCAAGACAATCCCCAAGCCCAGCCTAGAGCCGAGGCGAGCCGAGTCCAGAGCCGAACCCAGATCCGAGCCCCGAGCCCAGCCTAGAGCCGAGCCGTATCCAGAGCCGTGTCAGAGTCTGGCGAGATCTGAGCCTCGAGCCGAGCCAAGAGCAGAGCCGATCCCTGAGCCCAGCCAAAAGCCGAGAGGTGACGAGCCCCGAGTCAATCCACGAGCCCAGCCCAGATCCGAGCCATGCCTAGCCCAGAGCCGAACCCAGATCCGAGCCTCGAGCCCAGCCTAGAGCCGAGCCCTGAGCTGTGCCTCGAGCCGAGCCCGGAGCCCAGCCGAGCACAGAGCCCAGAGCCGAGGCTCGAGACGAGCCCCGAGACAATCCCCAAGCCCAGCCTAGAGCCGAGGCGAGCCGAGTCCAGAGCCGAACCCAGATCCGAGCCTCGAGCCCAGCCTAGAGCCGATCTGAGTCCAGAGCCGAGCCTAGAGCCGAGCCCTGAGCCGAGCCTCGAGCCGAGCCCCGAGCCAATCCCCAAGCCCAGCCTAGAGCCGAGGCGAGCCGAGTCCAGAGCCGAACCCAGATCCGAGCCCCGAGTCCAGCATAGAGCTGAGGCGAGCCGAGTCCAGAGCCGAAACCAGATCCGAGCCCCGAGCCCAGCCTAGAGCCGAGCCGAGCCCATAGCCCAGCCTAGAGGCGAGCCCAGATCCGAGTATCGAGCCGAGCCTCGAGCCGAGCCCCGAGCCCAGCCGAGCACACAGCCCAGAGCCGAGCCTCGAGACGAGCCCCGAGACAATCCCCAAGCCCAGACTAGAGCCGAGGCGAGCCGAGTCCAGAGCCGAACCCAGATCCGAGCCCCGAGCCCAGCCTAGAGCCGAGGCGAGCCGAGTCCAGAGCCGAACCGAGATCCGAGCCCCGAGCCCAGCCTAGAGCCGAGCCGAGCCCAGAGTCGGGCGCGATCTGAGCCTCGAGCCGAGCCAAGAGCAGAGCCGATCCCTGGGCCCAGCCCTAAGCCGAGAGCAGACAAGCCCAGATCCGAGCCTCCAGCGGAGCCCCGAGCCCAGCCGAGCACAGAGCCCATAGCCGAGCCTCAAGACGAGCCCCGAGACAATCCCCAAGCCCAGCCTAGAGCCGAGGCGAGCCGAGTCCAGAGCCGAACCCAGATCAGAGCCCCGAGCCCAGCCTACAGCCGAGCCGAGTCCAGAGCAGAGGTACGAGCGCAGCCTAGTGCCGAGTAGAGAGCCGAGCCCAGAGCCGAGCCTCGAGCCGAGCCCCGAGACCAGCCAAGCACAGAGCCCAGAGCCGAGCCTCGGGACGAGCCCCGAGACAATCCCCAAGCCAAGCCTAGAGCCGAGGAGAGCCGAGTCCAGAGCCGATCCCAGATCCGAGCCCTGAGCCCAGCCTAGAGCCGAGCCGAGTCCAGAGCCGAGCCCAGAGTCGGGCGCGAGCTGAGACTCGAGCCGAGACAAGAGCAGAGCCGATCCCTGATCTCAGCCCAAAGCCGAGAGCAGACAAGCCCTGAGCTGAACCTCGAGCCCAGCCTAAAGCCGAGTCCAGAGCGGAGCCCAGAGCCGAGCCTTGAACCGAGCCCCGAGCCCATCCAAACACAGAGCTCAGAGCCGAGCATCGAGACGATCCCGGAGACAATCCCCAAGCCCAGCCTAGAGCCGAGGCGAGCCGAGTCCAGAGCCGAAACCAGATCCGAGCCCCGAGCCCAGCCTAGAGCCGAGCCGAGCACAGAGCCGAGTCAGAGTCGGGCGAGATCTGAGCCTCGAGCCGAGTCAAGACCAGAGCCGATCCCTGAGCCCAGCCCAAAGCCGAGAGGTGACGAGCCCCGAGCCAATCCACGAGCCCAGCCCAGATCCGAGCCATGCCCAGCCCAGAGCCTAAACCAGATCCGAGCCTCGAGCCCAGCCTAGAGCCGATCCGAGTCCAGAGCCGAGTCAGAGTCGGGCGAGATCTGAGCCTCGAGCCGAGTCAAGACCAGAGCCGATCCCTGAGCCCAGCCCAAAGCCGAGAGGTGACGAGCCCCGAGCCAATCCACGAGCAGAGCCCAGATCCGAGCCATGCCCAGCCCAGAGCCGAACCCAGATCCGAGCCTCGAGCCCAGCCTAGAGCCGAGCCGAGTCCAGAGCCGAGCCCTGAGCCGAGCATCGAGCCGAGCCCCGAGCCCAGCCGAGCACAGAGCCCAGAGCCGAGCCTCGAGACGAGCCCCGAGACAATCCCCAAGCCCAGCCTAGAGCCGAGGCGAGCCGAGTCCAGAGCCGAACCGAGATCCGAGCCTCGAGCCCAGCTTAGAACCGAGTCCAGAGCCGAGCCCAGAGCCGAGCCTCGAGCCGAGCCCCGAGCCCAGCCGAGCACAGAGCCCAGAGCCGAGCCTCGAGACGAGCCCCGAGACAATCCCCAAGCCCAGCCTATTGCCGAGGCGAGCCGAGTCCAGAGCCGAACCCAGATCCGAGCCCCGAGCCCAGCCTAGAGCCGAGCCGAGCCCAGAGCCCAGCCTAAGGCCGAGCCCTGAGCCGAGCCTCGAGCAGAGCCCCGAGCCCAGCCGAGCACATAGCCCAGAGCCGAGCCTCGAGACGAGCCCCGAGACAATCCCCAAGACCAGCCTAGAGCCGAGGCGAGCCGAGTCCAGAGCCGAACCCAGATCCGAGCCCCGAGCCCAGCCTAGAGCCGAGCCCTGAGCCGAGCCTCGAGCCGAGCCCCGAGCCCAGCCGAGCACAGAGCCCACAGCCGAGCCTCGAGACGAGCCCCGAGACAATCCCCAAGCCCAGCCTAGAGCCGAGGCGAGCCGAGTCCAGAGCCGAACCGAGATCGGAGCCCCGAGCCCAGCCTAGAGCCGTACCGACTCCAGAGCCGAGCCCAGAGTCGGGCGCGATCTGAGCCTCGAGCCGAGCCAAGAGCAGATCCGATCCCTGAGCTCAGCCCAAAGCCGAGAGCAGACAAGCCCTGAGCCGAGCCTCGAGCCCAGCCTAGAACCGAGTCCAGTGCGGAGGCGAGAGCCGAGCCTCGAGTCAAGCCCCGAGCCCAGCCGAGCACAGAGCCCAGATCCGAGCCTCGAGATGAGCCCCGAGACAATCCCCAAGCCCAGCCTAGAGCCGAGGCGAGCCGAGTCCAGAGCCGAACCCAGATCCGAGCCCCGAGCCCAGCCCAGAGCCGAGCCGAGCCCAGAGCCCAGCATAGAGCAGAGCCCAGAGCCGAGCCTCGAGATGAGCCCCGAGACAATCCCCAAGCCCAGCCTAGAGCCGAGCCGAGCCCAGAGCCCAGCCTAGAGGCGAGCCCAGAGCCGAGTATCGAGCCGAGACTCGAGCCGAGCCCCGAGCCCAGATCCGAGCCTCTAGCCGAGCCCCGAGCCCAGCCGAGCACAGAGCCCAGAGCCGAGACTCGAGACGAGCCCCGAGACAATCCCCAAGCCCAGCTTAGAGCCGAGGCGAGCCGAGTCCAGAGCCGAAACCAGATCCGAGCAACGAGCCCAGCCAAGAGCCGAGCCGAGCCCGGAGCCCAGCCTAGAGGCGAGCCCAGAGCCGAGTATCGAGCCGAGCCTCGAGCCGTGCCCCGAGCCCAGAGCCGAGCCTCGAGACGAGCCTCGAGACAATCCCCAAGCCCAGCCTAGAGCCGAGGCGAGCCGAGTCCAGAGCCGAACCGAGATCCGAGCCTCGAGCTCAGCCTAGAGCCGAGCCGAGTCCAGAGCCGAGCCCAGAGTCGGGCGCGATCTGAGCCTCGAGCCGAGCCAAGAGCAGAGCCGATCCCTGAGCCCAGCCCAAAGCCGAGAGCAGACAAGCCCAGAGCTGAGCCTCGAGCCCAGCCTATAGACGAGTCCAGAGCCGAGCCCAGAACCGAGCCTCGAGCCGAGCCCCGAACCCAGCCGAGCACAGAGACCAGAGCCGAGCCTCGAGATGAGCCCCGAGACAATCCCCAAGCCCAGCCTAGAGCCGAGGCGAGCCGAGTCCAGAGCCGAACCCAGATCCGAGCCCCGAGCCCAGCCTAGAGCCGAGCCAAGTCCAGAGCCGAGTCAGAGTCGGGCGAGATCTGAGCCTCGAGCCGAGTCAAGACTAGAACCGATCCCTGAGCCCAGCCCAAAGCCGAGAGGTGACGAGCCCCGAGCCAATCCACGAGCCCAGCCCAGATCCGAGCCATGCCTAGCCCAGAGCCGAACCCAGATCCGAGCCCCTAGATGAGACGAGTCGAGACCATACCCTAAGCCCGAGCCGAGCCTCGAGCCGATCCCTGAGCTGAGCCGAGAGGCAAGCCCCGAGCCCGGCCCCGAGCTAGTCACCACGACCAGCTCCGTGTTGAGATGAGCCGAGCCCGGAGCCGAGCCCAAAGCCCAGCCCAGACCCGAGCCAAGCAAAGCCTAGAGCCGAGCCCAGATTCGAGCCCTGAACCCATCCCCGAGCTGATCACAGAGCCCAGCGCCTAGCCGAGACAAGACGATCCCAGAGCCGAACCCCGAGACAAGCCCATAGCCGAGCCCCACGAAGACCCAAGCCGAGCCCCGAGTTGACCTGAGCCAAGTCCCGAGCCGAGCCCAGAGCTCAGCCTTGAGCCAAAACCCGAGCCGAGACCATAGCCGAGCTGAGCCAAGCACCGAGCCAAGCCCGAGTTGAGCTGAGCCAAGCCCAGAGCCGAGCCCAGAGCCAAGCCCAGAGCCAAGCCAAGTCTAGCCAAAGACTGATCCGAGCCACTGGCACAGACCAGAGCCGAGACCCGAGCCTACCCCCGAGCCCAGCCCAGAGCTGAGCTGAGACAAGCCCAGAGACGAGCCCTGAGCCAAGCCTGAAGCCGAGTAGAGGTGACCGCCGAGCCAAGCCGCAAGCCGAGCTCCGAGCCGAGCCGAGCCGATCCTAGCCCTGAGCCTGGCCCGGAGCCAAGCCGAGGCAAGCCCCGAGCTGAGCCCCGAGCCAAGGCCAGCCGACCCCGAGCCTTGACCAGAGCCCAATCCCGAGACAAGCCAAGTGGTGAGCCAATCCCCGAGCCCAGTCCCCAGCCAAGCAAGTCGAACCCAGAGCTGAGACCCAAGCCCGGCCCCGTACTGATCCCCAAGCCCCGCCCCAAACTCATCCTGGAGCTCAGCTCAGAGCCGAGCCGAACCCAGAGCCTAGACCCGAGCCGAGCCCCGAGCCGAGACGCGAGTCGAGCCCAAAGCCCAGCCCCGGGTCGAGCCGAGCCCAGCCCCGAATCAAGCTCCAAGTTGACCTGAGCCAAGCTGTGAGACCAGCCCCAATACGATCCCCGAGCCGAGCCCCAAGCGGAGGCCAGCCGAACACGAGCACAGACCAGAGCCTAGGCCCGAGACGAGATGAGCCCTGAGCCAAGTCGAGCCGGGCCCAGGGCCGAGCCAAGCCGAGCCCCGAGCTCAGACCCGAGCTGATCCCCGACACAAGCCCCGAGCTGAGCCGCAACACAAGTCCCAAGCTGAGCTCTGAGCCGAGCCCCGAGATGAGGCCAGCTGACCCCGAACCTAGACCAGAGCCCTGCCCCGAGCTGAGCTGAGAACCGAGCCAAGCCCCGAGTTGAGCTGAGCCGAGTCCAGAGCCCAGCCCCTAGCCGAGCTGAGCCTAACCCCGAGTCCAACCTCGAGCGGACCGCCAAGCCGAGACTCGAGCTGAGCCCCTAACTGAGCCAAGCCGATCCCAGAGCCAAGCCCCTAGCCCAGCCCAGAGCCGAGACGAGCGAAGCCCAGAGTTGAGACGAGAGACTATCCCCGAGCCCAGCCCCGAGCTGATCTCAGAGCCCAGCCCCGAGCCAAGCCAAGCCGAGCAGAGCCCAGAGCCGAAACATGAGCCTAGCTTAGCCCAGTCAAGCCCAGCCCCGAGCCCAACCTTGAGCCTAGCCGAGAGGAGCCCTAGCCGAGACCCGAACCTAGCTGAGCCTAGCCCTGAGCCGATCACGGAGCCGAGCCTCGAGTCGAGCCAAGTCTAGCCCCAAGCCGAGCCAAGAGCCCAGCCCCGAGACGAGCTGAGTCCAGAACCAAGCCCCGAGCCTAGCCTCGAGCCGATACCCGAGCCGAGCCTCGAGCCGATCCAAGCCTCGAGCCAAGCCAAGCCCAGAGCCGAGCTCCGAGCCGAGCCTGGAGCTGAGACTAGAGCCGAGCAGAGCTGAGCACCGAGCCGAGCCCCGAGCCAAGCCGAGCCGAGCCTAGCCCTGAGCTGATCCCTGAGCCCAGCACTGAGCCAAGCCAAGTTGAGCCCATAGCCGAACCCCAAGCCGAGCCTCGAGCCGATCCCCGAGCTCAGCCCAAAGCCAAGCCCTGAGCCAAGCCCCGAGCCGAGCCCAGAGCCGAGCCTCAAGCACCCAGCAGAGCCCAGAGCACAGCTTCTAGTCGAGCCCAGCCCTAATCTGAGCCCCGAGCCCAGCCCTGAACCGAGCCGATCCGAACTCAGAGGCAATCCCAGGGCCGAACTGAGCCAATTCCAGACCCGAAACCTGAGCTGAGCAGAAAAGAGCCCCGAACCGAGCCGAGCTCCGAGCGGACTGGAGTTGAAACCCAAGCCGAAACCTGAGCCGAACACTTAATCGAGCCAAGCCCAGAGCCGATATGAGCTGAACCCCAAGCCAAGACGAGCTGAGCCCTGAGCTAAAACCCAAGCCCAAACTCAAGCCGTGACACGAGCTGAGACCCGAGCTGAAACTCGAGCCCAGACTCAAGCCGAGCCGAGCCCCGACCTGAGCTGAGCCAAACACGGAGCCAAGCACCGAGCCGAACATAGCCCAGACCCAAACCCTTAAACGAGCCAAAACCCGAGCCCAGCCTCCAACAGAACCGAGCCGAAACCCGCGCTGACCCCGAGCTGAGCTGAACCGAACCCTGCCCCAAGCTGAGCCCCGAGCCCAGCTCAGAGCCAAGCCTCGACCACTGAGCAGAGCCCAGAGTGCAGCTTCTAGCCGAGCCACGAGCCCAGCCACGAGCCGAGCCAAGCAGAGCAACTAGCCAAGCCCCAAGCCCAGCCCAGAGCGGAGCCAAAACATGAGCCGAGGCCCGAGTCGAGCCCACCCAAATCCCGAGACGAGACGAGATGAAACCCGATCCCACACTCGAGCCAAGCCACAAGCCTGGCCCCGAGGCAAGCCGATCCCCGAGCTGAGCCCAGAGCCAAGCCGAAACCTGAGCCGAGCCTCGAGTCGAGCTATGACACGAGCCCAGCCCAGCCCCGAGCCCAGCTCTGAGCCAAGCCGAGCTGAACCCTGAGCCGAGATGAGCCGAGCAGAGCCGAGCCCTGAAACGAAACCCAAGCCCAGACTCGAGCCAAGCAATGAGCCGAGCTGAGCCCCGAGCCGAGTGCAGCTGAAACTTGACCCGACCCAGAGCCGAACCTAGCTGAATCCTGAGGAGAGACAAGCCGAGCCAAGCCCAGCCCAGAGCCCAGCCCAGAGCCGAGCCTTGAGCACTGAGCAGAGCCTGGAGCGCAGCTTCTAGATGAGCCTGAGCCCAGCTGTTGGAGAACGGCTTGCAGAGAGCAAGGCCATGGGTCTCTGCAGAAGCTGATTGCAGCCATCTGAGGTAAACAAAGGAAAAAACCCAGGGTACAGTTATGCCAAATAACAGACTGTTATGTTAACAAAGAGAGAAACTGAGGTACACAATGGCCTTGATGGTAAAACAACCTTGGGAAAGGAGGCAGGCCAGAAGAGGGAAGATGTTGTGACGTATCTGAAATGCCACAAGGGGCTGGGATATTATAATGTGGCCTTTTACATGTATCCAATAGATTTGTGAGTAGTATGCATGATTATTGTAGAGTGCTTATATAAGGTGTGATTTCTTTCAATAAAGTTGAAGCTTGCTCTATCATTCACATTGAATTGGCTGCTTGCTTCCTCCGCCCGTCGCAAGTGGCGCACTGAACAGGGTTACCCGAACCCTGCTTTTCCACCAGACAGAATCCGGGAAGCGATGGAACGGATTTTCGGAGCAGGAAGGTGAGAAGGTCACTGCCTGGTGCAGGAGATGTGTGCCGTCTCCTGAAGCGCCGGGATTTGTAAGGCTGACATTGGAGCAGCGGATCCACAATATTGCTTCAGGAGATACTGCGGACCGAGAGGGCTAATGAGGAATAGGCCGAAGTGGTATATCCAGGAAAGGCCATAATGAAGGCTGAATTTGGGGAAACCTAGGAAAAGCCAGCACTGGTTGTTAGCTACTGAAGGGCTACTGCTGAAGGTCGTCAAGCTACGATACAGGAAAAGGAATCAAAACAAGTCTGCCCGGGCAGGACAATGGAACAAGAGGTAGCCCTCAAGATTTTTGCTTTTTAGAAAAGCGGGGAGTAAGTCCGATAAAAAACTTAGCCGCACTGATTGGTCTGGGCAAGGCTAAGGGACACTTTAAAGAGACAAATTTATTGTTTGAAGAAGCAGTATGGTGTGATAATCTTTTAGACTCTGATGCTGTAAATCCTGAAAAAGAATCTGAACTGTCTGGTCTGTATCCTCCCTTAATTGGGGATGATCTGTAGATAAAAGTGAGGCGAAAAAACCGTAAAAGTGAGGCGAAAAAACTTTGGTGCAAGGGAATATGGACACGGCAAGAAAAATTCTTACTCCTGTAAGCTATGAGCTGAGTCATCAGCCACGTTGGGAAGAACGGCATTTTTCTGTTATTAAAGATTTAAGCATTAATAAGAACGGGCTGCAAAAACTCAGACTACAACAGCTGTACTGGAGGCGATGGCTCAGGGATATCGATTGGCCCCATAAAAACTGGCTAACACTTTTAAGAAAAAACGGCATTCACGCTGGCACAGTACTCTATCTGAAAAACCGAGCGTGTGGATCTCCGTGCTCAGCGTTCGGAGCTGGCGGCGGCGGCCCGGGGCCTCCCTGACCCCCCCGCCGCGGAGCAGCTGCCTGCGGCTGAGCCCGGCACTGCGCGCTCGCCCCCCCCCCCCCGCCAAAAGCGGCAGGGGTATGCGGCACAGGCTTTATATGTTCTTAATGGAATCTTCGTATTTGTAATATTTGTCACTTTATGTTGTGAGTGATAAGTGTCAGGAGCTCCTTTGTGTGTGTGTGTGATTGTGTGTGTGTGTGTGTCTGTGTGTGTGTGTGTGTGAGACGCGGCCCACTGCAGCCGCGGAGTTCTCCGCCCAGGGAAGCGGCCGACCAGGAACTGCAGGGTCCTAATGCCCGCCCGCTGGGGCATCGGTGCTGCAGTTTGTTTAGGCTCAGTGTTCTCAGTGTTACAGGTGAAATACCTCCTCTAGCAGGGGGCAGTCATTCTGTGTTGATTGTTGTTTTGAATTTAGGTGCGTGCTCTGCGGGGAGAGTGCACCTCTGTACCATCTGCCTAATGAAAATACTGTTAAAAAATCATCGGCAACCTTACAGGGGTTGTTTGTTTTACCAGGGGTCATAGATGCTGATTATGAAGAGAAAAATCAAAATTATGGTCTGTACCCCTATGTTCAGTAACAAAAAAAAAGTAAAAAAATGTTCAGCTTGTTAAAGAAGCTGCAATTACTCAGGATTTGGATCAGCAGGTACCCCTTAAATATTTTTGGACTAAAACAGTAACACAAGGTTAACTTCTGGTAAAATGTACTCTCGTTAAAGCTAAAAAATCTGTCGAGCTGACATGCATTTTAGATACTGCTGCAGATGTGACCATAATATCTGTGAGCAGATTGGCTGTTAGCTCTGGTACCTCAAATGCTTTTCAGGGTTGGTGTCATGCTTTAACAATTTAAAGCAAGGATCTCATTCATGTAAGGGGCCCAGAAAGCTGGGTAGCAAATATTCATCCATTTATATTGGAAAACCCCTATTGCATTTTGGGGTCATAACTGTATAACTCAATGAAGAACTCAAATTGGATCAAATTTGTCTTAATCACCACTGTAGCACAACCCACCCTGAAACCCACCCTGACACTAACCTTGTGAACTGAATCACCTGTGTGTATTGTCCTGCAACAACTTAAAACTGTTATTAAGACTTTAAAAGATTTACAGACACTGTTAGGAACCATAAATTGCTTACAGCCATTGTGGGCCTAACTCATGATCATCTGCATAGCATTTTTGATATTTTGTGAAAAGATCCTTCACTGACATCACCCAAAGTACTTACAGAAAAAGCAAAACAAGATCTTCACCATATAGCTAACAAGCATCGCAAGTACACTGCATTCCCCCACAGGACAAACCATCGTAGAAAGAGCGCACCAGACCTTGAAAGTGCTTTTGCAAAAACAAAAGGGGGGAGAGAGCTTGGATCCAGGTCAACCATTTGCTCTGCTGTAAAACGCATGCATTTCTTCCACCAGAATGCCAGAGCAACACAAAACCAGTTTTCTTTATCAAGGCATCCAGCTAAAAACATCACTGCAACTTGCCCTGAATACGAGAAAGACTCCATCTCTTCAAACCTTTTAAACATCTCCCCTGTGCTACAGGTGTCACCAATATTGTGTCATTTTTCATCACAGATACCTGATCAACAAGAAGTCCAGAGCAAAGCTCAAGTGTTAACAAAAACCTAGAAAGGGGTAACTGGGAAGGACCATTTCCTTTAATAACCTGGGGAAGAGGTTATGCTTGTGTCTCCACAGGTCTCATCTCCAATGGTCACCGACAAGGTGTGTGCAACCACACCTGAGGGTGAGAGGCAGCCAGCACTCAGGATCCAGCTGTGGGTGCTGTGGGTGCCCCTGTGCCAACAGTTTGCGATCACTTTGACTGATCTTTTAAGCAGAATGTCTGAGTAATGTTTGCTACTGCAACAGGACAAACTACACTACAGTTGCCAATTCTGTTAAGAGAAAATGCTAACAGTAATTGTAACTCCTTTATGAAATATATAGGCTCACTAGTCACTTGTGCAAAATGTAGTTTAGATAAAATATAGTTATTAATAAGGATAAGATGCTGTAAGAATGTGTGTATTCCACTTCCTTTGTTTAGTAATATTAAGAATTAAGAGCTCAAGTGTTTAACCTTATTTAGAAACTCCCTTGGTTTTCCCCCTGGAGTACTGGCCAGGCTCTGGGTGGAACCCAACAGGAGGATGAAATCAGATGTTTCCGCTCAAAGAAAGCTGCCAGTTATTTTGGCCTGTTGCTTTAAAGGCTGGACCTGCTTGCAGCGACTTTGGATGCCTCACCTACGGATGGACGCATCACGTAGGGTTTCCAGTTTGTGAGGAAGGGCACTCTAAATTCTCGCTGCATCCAGGGTTCCCTAGCAGTTGCGGATCTGAATGTTAGTACCGTATTTTCCTTACTGTTTATTTTTGTACTATTTAGTCATATCCCTTAAATATGGATAGTGAAATTAGTCTACTATTTTTAATTAGAACTATTCTAAGTATGCTGTGTTTTGAAGTTTGTCTAACCCTTAATTGATACAGCTCTCAAACAAGTCTTGCAGGTGCCGCAGCAAAACAAAGAAAAAGGAGGGCTGGAAGGCATCGGCCTCACACAGCTTCTAACAAACAGCTAAGCTTTAATGAAGAACAGGCCTCGTAAGATAGATAAGAAACTGCAGAGTGTGCCAAGGTGGCAGGGAAAGATCAATCAGGACAGCAGGCATTTTGCCTGGGCTTAGCAACTGCTGCCGACCCATCCCAGACCTGTTTGGTATGCCATTTGTACTGGTCATTATGGTTGGTATAATCAGACAATCTGGCTGAGATGGCAAGATGTGACTCCTTCAGCAGTACCGGTGAATAGCACTAGGTTTTGTAGTGATGTTTATACAATGAATTTACATCTTGAAGAAGGAAGAGGGTTTAATAATGATTTGACTAAAAGGTTACCAATTATTAGATGGTTAAAAAATTTTTGTTTTTACATGGAATAACAGTTTAAATTGTCATTGTAATCCTTTTAATGGTGTTAACCTGTGTGTGGAAGTGTTTTATGAGAATGATGGACTGAACAATAAAAGGGGTCTGGATCACTCAAAAACAAAAAGGGGGATTTGTGGAATGCCTGGGAAACAACGGACATGTTATGAGTGATCCAGACTGAGTGGCATCACTGTAATCAGGCTGTAGCTGTTGGGAAGAACACCGGCAAGGCCGAGAGGATGAGAAACTGCGTGAGTAGCAAAGAAATAAGGATGCTGGACTGTGGGAAATAAGATGTTTGCCTAACAGAAGAACTACGTGTGAACACCATAACGGGACCAACCATAGAGGGCGTGAAGGCTTGTGGACAGTAGTATAGAACCAATCCTAGTTTGTTTGCTTTCATGTGATTGCTCTTCGATAGTATGTGGGATGCTTTGTACTTGATAAGGTACCTTCGACAGTTTAAGGTGCGCTGTATTACAGAGTCGAGCTGCCATACACTTTCTTTTGCTTGCCCAGGGGCATGGATGTAAAGATTTTGATGGGATGTGTTGTTTTAATCTATCCGACCACAGTCAATTAATTCAAAACCAATTACAATGGATGAAGCAACGTTTACAAAAAACACAAGTGGTTGTCAATCCTTGAGACAAATGGTTACAATCTGTGTTTGGTCTGTCCCTATGGCTACAAGGTCTGTTACAAGAAGGATTGCGGTGATTAGGAATAGTACTATTGATTGTAGTAATTATTAAAATAGCATATATTTGTATAATGACAAATATTAGTAAATTTATGCTTGTGCAGCCTGCACAAAAAGAAGAAGGGGGAATTGTTGGAGAACGGCTTGCAGAGAGCAAGGCCATGGGTCTCTGCAGAAGCTGATTGCAGCCACCTGAGGTAAACAAAGGAAAAAACCCAGGGTACAGTTATGCCAAACAACAGACTGTTATGTTAACAGAGAGAGAAACTGAGGTACACAATGGCCTTGATGGTAAAAACAACCTTGGGAAAGGAGGCAGGCCAGAAGAGGGAAGATGTTGTGACATGTCTGAGATGCCACAGGGGGCTGGGATATTATAATGTAGCCTTTTACATGTATCCAATAGATTTGTGAGTAGTATGCATGATTATTGTAGAGTGCTTATATAAGGGGTGATTTCTTTCAATAAAGTTGAAGCTTGCTCTATCATTCACATTGAATCGGCTGCTTGCTTCCTCCGCCCGTCGCACCCAGCCCCAAGTCGAGCCAGCCGAGCCGAACCTTATTTAGCATTTCTTGCAGTGTAGGTTGGTATCGTACATATAAAATACCTTATTTAGCCTTTCCTGCAGTGTAGGTTGGTATCTTACATAGATAATGCCTTATTTAGCCTTTCGTGCTCTGTAGGTTGGTATTGTACTTTTATAAAACCTCATTTAGGCTTCCGTGCAATGTAGGTTTGTATTGCAAGTATAAATTCCTTATTTAACATTTTGCATGGAATAGATTTGTATCATACGTTTATAGTGCCTTATTTAGCTTTTCGTGCAGTGCAGGTTGGTATCATACATTTATAATGCCTTACTTGGTCTTCTGTTCAGTGTAGGTTGGTATTGTAATTTTATAATGCCTTACTTAGCCTTTTGTGCAGTGCAGGTTGGTATTGTACGTATAAAATGCCTTATTTAGACTTTTGAACAATGTAGGATGGTATCGTATGTATAAAATGCCTTATTTAGCCTTCCGTGCAGTGTAGCTTTTCATCGTGAGTATAAAATGCTTTCTTTAGTCTTTTGTGCTGTGTAGGTTCGTATCGTGTTTATAATATGCATTATTTATTCTTTCGTGCAGTATATGTTGGTATCGTACGTATAAAATGCATTATTTAGCCTTTCATGCGGTGTAGATTGGTATTGTGTGTATAAAATGCCTTATTTATCTTTTTGTGTGGCATAGGTTGTTATCGTATGTTTATAATGCCTTATTTAGCCTTTTGTGCGGTGAAGGTTGGTATCTTGCGTATAAAATTACTTATTTGGTCTTTTGTGCGTTGTAGGTTGATATCGTACATATAAAATGCCTTGTTTAGCATTTTCTGTGGTGTAGGTTTTTATCGTGCATATAAAATGCCTTATTTAGCCTTTCGTGATGTGTAGGTTCATATCTTGCATATAAAATGCCTTCTTTAGGCTTTTGTGCGGTGTAGGTGGTTTCTTGCGTATGAAATGCCTTTTTTAGACTTTCGTGTGCTGTAGGTTGGTATCGTACATATAAAATGCCTTATTTACCCTTCCATGCAATGTAGGTTGTTATCGTACGTTTATAATGCATTATTTAGCCTTTCGTGCTGTGTAGGTTGGTATCTTGTGTAAAAAATGCCTTATTTAGCCTTTTCTGCATTGTAGGTTGCTATCATACGTATAAAATGCCGTATTTATACTTTCATGCAGTGTAGGTTGGTATCGTACCTATAAAATGCCTTATTTAGCCTTTCATGCTGTGTAGGTTGTTTTCTTATATTATGCCTTATTTAACTTTTTGTGTGGTGTAGGTAGGTATCGTGCGTATAAAATGCCTTATTTAGACTTTCCTGCATTGTAGGTTGGTATCTTGCTTATATAATGCCTTATTTAAACGTTCAAACTTTGTAGATTGGTATTGTACGTTTATAAAACCTTATTTAGCCTTTCGTGGGGTGTAGATTAGTATTGTAAATTTATAGTGCCTTATTTAGATTTTTGTGCGGTGTATTTGGGTATCGTACATATGAAATGCCTTTTTTAGCCTTTCGTGCGCTGTAGGTTGATATCTTGCATATATAATGCCTTATATAGTGTTTTGTGTGGTTTAGGTTGGTATCGTGCGTATAAAATGCCTTATTTAGTCTTTCGTGTGGCGTAGGTTGTATCGTACGTGTAAAATGCCTTAGTCTTTCGTGCTGTGTAGGTTGGTATCGTTTGCATAAAATGCCTTATTTAGCCTTTCGTGCGTCGTAGGTTTATAATTTACGTATGTAATGCCTTTTTTAGCTTTACGTGCGGTGTAGGCTGATATCTTGCATATAAAATGCCTTATTTAATCTTTCGTGCAGTGTAGGTTGTTATCGTGTGTATATAAGCCTTATTTAGCCTTTCGTGTGGTGTAGGCTGATATCTTGCATATAAAATGCCTTATTTATTCTCTCGTGCAGTGTAGGTTGTTATCGTGTGTATATAAGCCTTATTTAGCCTTTCGTGCGGTGTAGGTTGATATCTTGCATATAAAATGCCTTATTTAGCCTTTCATGCTGTGTAGGTTGGTATCTTGTGTATAAAAGTGACTATTTAGCCTTTCATGCTGTGTAAGTTGGTATTGTGGGTATAAAATGCGTTATTTAGCCTTTTGTGTTGCGTAGGTTGTTGTCGTACATTTATAATGCCTTATTTAGCCTCTCATGCTGTGTAGTTTGGTGTCTTGCGTATAACATTACTTATGTGGTCTTTCGTGCAGTGACGGTTGATATCGTACGTATAAAATGCCTTATTTAGCCTTTCGTAAGTTGTAGTTTGGTATCTGTCCTGGTTCAACTAGGATGGGGTTAAGTTTCCCCAGCAGAGAGGGGGAAGGGATCTCCAGCCGGGTTATTCATACCATGCTGACGTCAGGTCCAGGGGGCAGAAACCTTTTTTACTTTGTCTTTGGCTTTTTGGTGGAGGGGAGCTGTTCCGTCACCATTTTGCGGTACTTCTCTGTATATCTTTTGTCTTGTTTACTGTTAATGCTGTTTATTGTTGTTATAATTGCTACTGTTGTTGTTCAGATTGTTTATCACACTGTTGTATTAAATTTCTTCTTATTTTAGCCCGGGGTTTGTGCCTCACTTCCAGCCCGACCGGCTGCGGGTGGGGTAGGGGCAACAGCAACGTGCTCTCCGGTCCCGGCAGGGTTTAAACCACCACAGTATCGTACATCTAAAATGCCTTATTTAGCCTTACGTGTGGTGTAGGCTGGTATCTTGCGTATAAAATGCCTTATTTATCTTTTTGTGTGGCGTAGGTTGTTATCGTATGTTTATAATGCCTTATTTAGCCTTTTGTGCTGTGTAGGTACTAGTATCTTGCGTATAAAATTACTTATTTAGTCTTTTGTGCAGCGTAGGTTGATATCGTACCTATAAAATGCCTTATTTAATGTTTCATGAGGTGTAGGTTGGTATTCTGCATATTAAATGCATTATTTAGCCTTTCGTGCCGTGTAAGTTTATATTGTACGTATAAAATGCCTTATTTAGCCTTTCATGTGGTGTAGATTGGTATTGTGCATATAAAATGCCTTATTTAGCCTTTTGTGTGGTGTAGGTTGCTATATTGGGTATGAAATGCCTTATTTAGGCTTTCCAGCAGAGTAGGTTGCTAACATGCGTATGAAATGCCTTATCTAGCTTTTCGTGCAGTTTAGTTTGATATCTTGCCTTTAAAATGCCTTATTTAGCATTTCGTGAGGTGTAGGTTGGTATCATATGTATAAAATGTCTTATTTAGCCTTTCACCCAGTGTAGATTGTTATCTTGCATATAAAATGCCTTATTTAGCCTTTTGTGCTGTGTAGGTTGGTATCTTGCATATAAAATTATCTATTTATCCTTTCGTGCAGTGGAGGTTGGTATCGTACGTATAAAATGCCTTGTTTAGCCTTGTTGTGCTGTGTTAAGGATGGTATCTTGGGTATAAAATCCCTTATTCAGGCTTTTGTTGGTGTAGGTTTGTTTCTTGCGTATTTAATGCCTTAGACTTTCGTGTGTTGTAGGTTGGTATCATATGTATAAAATGCCTTATTAAGCCTTTCCTGTTGTGTAGGTTGGTATCTTGTGTATAAAATGAATATTTAGCATTTTGTGCGTTGTAGGTTGGTACTGTATGTATAAAATGCCTTACTTAGCCTTTCGTGCAGTGTAGGTTGGTATCCTACGTAAAAATGCCTTATTTAACCTTTCATGCAGTGTAGGTTGGTATCGTGTATAAAATGCCTTATTTACCCTTTCTTGCAACGTAGGTTGGTATCGTACGTATAAAATGCCTTTTTTAGGCTTTCGTGTGGTGTAGGTTGATATCTTGCTTATAAAATGCTTAATTTAGCCTTTTGTGCATTGTAGTTTGATATTGTACATTTATAATGCCTTATTTAGCCTTTTGTGTGGTGTAGGTTGGTTTCTGAAATGCTGGGGTTTCAACCCCAAGCCCCAAATCAAGGTTGACACATGGGTGACTCCCACAGCCCTTCCCAAACGGGGGGTGAGTTTCCCTTTAGGCTTCCCCCCAGGGTGGAGCCGGCCTGGCAGACAGAGCCGTTGGGTAAAGGAGCCCCGGGTGTCTGCATTGAGTGACCAAAGGTCAGGTGTCCCACTGAGGGATAACAGCTGGGACCAGTTACTGGAATGGGGGGTGTCTGTCTGTGAGGTGTATGCACTATGCAGAGTTTCCTGTTGGGGAGGCACTTTCTGACTCTCTGGAACTGGACTCCAATTAGGTCTGGTTTTTGTAAACATGGGCTGTATAGAGGTTCAGTTTGTGGCTTCCTTGGTCTTACATGTTTGGTTTGTCGACTCGGTTGTCTCCCGTCCCTTCTATGGGAGACTGCATTTCACCATTTATTCCACCCATTGTTGGTTGTGTGGTGTCATTGTTGGGGTCAGTGGGATTGATGTCGATTGTGTATAATCTGACTTGTTTGTACCCCCAGCACTCACCCATGTACTGACCCTTTTGTGTCAAATACAATTTGATGATTGGTTCATCTTTATGCTGGCTGTGTCCTTTATGCTAGGCCTGATAATTGACAAAACAATAGTGGGAGGGAATTCTTAGTGAAATTAAATTGGCTTTTTAAATATGTAGATGTGGCAGATTGTGACACTGGCAGACTCTTGTTTTTATGAATATGCCAACTTTTGGAATCTGGCTCCTTGCTGGATGGAGGAAGTGGGAGTGGGGAAGGTAAGGACCTGATCCAGAGAGGAGTGAGGAGGTTAAAAGGGTAGGGCTGACTAGAGGGTGGGCTTTGTTCTGTTAGAAATGGGGAGGATGATGAAGTGCTGCTGAGGGAGGAAGGGTTGAAGGTAAGAAGACGGACTGAGTATGGGTTGGGGTGGAGTTCACTGCAGGTCATGTGAAAAAGGAAGCCATAAAGCGTTGGGAAGGAAAGAAGTTTAAAGGAAATTTGGGGCTAGTGGAGCTCTGAAAGTGAAGAGGGTGGAAAGTAGGTCAGTGGAAGGAGCTGGAAAGATGGGAGAGAGATTTTTCTTTGTAAATCAGGCAGGAGTTAAGGGAGAAGCTGGGAGCTAAACAGGTCAAGAGCTGGCAGAACTGATTGCCAAGAAAAATTTGTAACCTTTCTGTTACCTCAGATATTGAGATCCAGGGCTTAGTCTTATTTTCTATGGATATTGGCTCTAAGGGACAGTGTGCAGAGGACAATAAGGCAGCGTGTAAAATCTGCATTGCTGGCAACAACCTGTCAGGCATTTCAGCTGAAAGAGGGACCTAATGCAGTTTTTCTACTGTAAATGCCACAGTGTGGACAGTAGTGTTGAGTCTGTTTGCATTTTCATTAGTCAGTTTAACAGAGTTTTTCCTTTGGATGAAAACAAGAAGTTGTCATTTTTGTCTTTACTCTTTAAGAACAGAAATGCCATGGAAAGCAATTTGATCTTTTTATCAAAGCTATACCTGTTCTTTTGAAACACTTTACCTTCTCTGAGCCTGTAAAAGGGGAAAGAAAAAAAAAAGGAAAGGAGTATTTCTGCATCTAGATTCATAGAGATTGATGCCTATAACTTCTATTCATGTGAGCTCTGATCAAATGTAAATGACAAAGTATCCTTAGCACTGACATCTTCCCGAATTTGATAATTCAAGTCTTTATACAAAATCCATTTGCTCCCTTCTGATGTGACAATTATGTGCTCTTCTTGCAGTAGACGACAATACTTCTTTTTCTGTATCTTTTTCTCCTTTCACCTGGTATTTACCAGGGGCAACTATTTTCACAGCTGTTGTTCAGACGTCGCTTTTGTGTTCCTTATTTTGCAAGTATATAATATGGGAAATATTTTTTACTTTGTGTTTAAGGCTTGTGTGATAAATTGTTTTCTTAAATGATTTGGCATTTTTCACATTAAAAGGAATTTATGAACAGTTTCAGAACAAGACTACGGCTGTATTAAGTAGATTTAGATGAAGGGGGGGGGGGGGGGGGGAGGGGAAGCAGTCAGTAGAAGCCACAGACTCTTCTATGGACAGAATTGTATTCGGGAGAGCATATACCTGCAGATAGAAAGGTAAGCTTCTGAAGTGAATTCTGTGTGTCTACTGTGTTGGTATTTCTGAGGGAATTATTAAAAGACGTGGTGTCACCCGTTTATTCATACTGTACTTTCACTGTTTAACCCTGTGCTTCAGGGGTTCTGCTGGTCAGCAAATTCTGTGGTCAAAAATAACCAAGGCACAGGTGGGTCAGTTAACCCTGGCTTGGGTCCCTGTAGTCATGACACCACGCTGCAGTGTGATGCGGGCGCGGGGGAGTTGTTGGTTGAGGGTGGCAAGCAGAGAAAATGTCTTTTTTGAAGTGGCTGATACCTTAAAGTGCATGTCAAGCTACAGCCTTGTGTTGGGGCTCAGAGACTGGCTGCTGCTGGGATGGGATGTCAGGTTGGGCCTCACAGTGGTGTAAAGATTTCTGAGGTGCTATTTAATATGCCTTGTTCACACCTACACTGATAAACTGATCACCAGAGATACATTTTCAGGACTTTTTTCCCCCCCTATGTCAGACAGAAGGTAACTTTTGGGAGATTTTTGCTTTCCCCATACCTTGGCATGTTGTTCTTTGTATTGCCCATTCCTGTGCCAGAGGAAGGTGCCTGCAATCAGTAAAGGTTGTGCAGAACAAAACATCAATTAAAGAAATGAAGAGTCATGGCTGGGCTTCAGCTGCTGCTAGCTCCCAGGCACACGTTAAGGATACGTGTTGTGTGTAACACAGTGTCTACTGAATGGAAATTAGTTCTCAGCTACAAAGTCACTTGTTTTTACACTGAATCCCTTCTAAATTTGAATCCTTTCTATTGGAAGAAGAGGTTAAAAAAAGGAGGATTATATTCTATGATTTGATCAAGTGGGAAAATGTTTATGTCTTAAACAAGAATCATCATTGATAAGTGAGAAGTGCCTCGATTTCAGAGACAAGCTGCCAGGCTGCTCCTACTGCCTGTCAAGTTTCTAAGAGCAGAAGGGAAGCAGAAGTAAAGTTAATGCCTCAGGACAGTACGGTTTAGTAACAGGATATGATCAGAGCTGATATATTTACGTGAAATGGAGTGTTCCTGAGGTCTTGTGAATGTATATACTCATAAACATGCATATACTTTATTTTGGTATTTCTAAAGCAAGAAAATAATGAAAAAATAAAATGTCCTCCCTACTTTTCTGTGTCCAGATGCAAAATCAGGAGTGAAACAACCCATTGAGAAGTGAGTAGGAACCTACAAAGCTTATTTGTGCAAACGAAATCCTCACAGCAGACAGACTTAGGGTGGGTGTTGGTGGATGTCAGGTTCTTCATTGCCTGAATTAGGCACTGGTAAGACAAGACATGGAATTCTCAGCATGTTGGTGTCTTTGTGATGTTTTTATTTCAAAGAGGTACAGATACATGAATAAAAATCTTGGGCTTAAGGGAAAGGAATAGTCAGCCATTCAGCCATGGTTCATGAGTGGCAGCAGGATTTGTTTTAATAACTTGAGTTGTGGAACTGGATGCCAAACTATTCTGAACTCAGTGCTTCAATGGAGTCACCTGTCTGCAGGAAGGACCTAGAGGTGGAAGAGAACAGAACTGAAGCAGGGATGCTGTGCTTACTAACAGAAGAAAGGAAGGCACCATTAATGCATAGTTTTTCTCCTGGAGAGCATTCACCTTACATACAGTCTGCATAACAAAGGCATTTGGGACATTATTAAATGCTCTGAAGTGATACACTGATTTTCTGAGGCGCATTTATTGATGCACTGTAGGGGGACTGTAAGGTCTATTAACTGGAGAAGTTCAAAGATACTGTTGTTCAATATTTATTTAAAAAAATATTTCCATGCAGCAGGGTGTCTGATAAATGTTTTAGGATCTTCTGTTGTCCCTGTGATGCACACTTCAGTTTGTTTAACGAATCTCTGCTCTCTGGACCTGACACACGAAGCTGCCAAAAACTAAATTGTTCCTCAGCCTGGGTGGTGGTGGTGTGAGGAAAGAAAAGCCAATGTTCCTATGGGGGAGTAAAACTTTGTCATGATCAGCTGCTTCAATCATTATTGCATGTTTTAAGAGATGGTGAACAAACTCAGGACTTGTTATTCTGTCTCTGTGTTTTCATGGCAAACAGTATTTCTTTACCAAAACCAGAACCAACATTGCAGGTTCTGTCAAGGGCTTTGTTCAAGCTTAGAGTTGTTTGGCAAATAACAAAGGAAATTTCTGGGTTTATTCATTCTACATCTTTCAGAGGTCGAAAGATGCACCTTCAGGCAATGTTTTTGTTACAGATGTATTGCAAGTTGTTTTCACCTTCAGGGTGAGCAGAAGGGATTAGCGGATCCCAATGTGAATTAGAATTTCATTTCAGACCTGAGTTCCATTTGATGTGCTGTTGCTACCTGCTGGGTTTGCACGCTGGTGTTACAAAAGCCACGTGCTAATAGGCACATGTAGGGAATGGTTATACTTCAGAGTTCAAACAATAGGTAATGCAGGGAAGACTGACATCATAATAGTTTTGACTCTTATGGGCGGCTTCACAGTAAAGATGAGCTTGAATAGGACTGTGTATGTAACGATATTCCTGAGTAGAAATTAGAAGAACATACATCTATGAATAGAAGAAAAACACCCCAAACTGTTACTGCCTGAGATCCCTTCTATTTTAACATTTTTTTTCTTAGACAGACTGTTGGAAACTATTTTTACTAACAGTATTTCTAGACCAAAACCAGACTATTTTGTTCTTTGCTGTATTTGTGTTTCCTAAGGTAAGAGGTGATGCTGTGTCCAAGCAGAAGGCAAGTGCCAATGCATGTGGTGTGGTTTGTCTTTGAGAGTCTGGCTCACTATTAAAGCATTCGACCCAGTTTTGTTGATTTGTTCTCTGGGATGGCAAATCATGTGTGATGTGGATCCGGCCCAATTTTTGAGTGTACCACATGGTTTCCTCTTTCAGCGGATAACGTTTGTTCCCTTGAGTCTGTCCTGTTGGATCGGCTGGATTCTCAAGTATCTGCAGGGTGTGTTGGTACCTGTTAGATAAATGAGACAGGTTTTTAACTTCATCTGATCTGACCCAGTTGATACAGCTTGAGGTTCACCTTGAGATTCTGTACACAGTAGTTCCTGTTTTATTAAATGGGAATTGGTTTCATGTAGCTGTTAATGCTCTGCCCCATTTTACAGAGGTCTTTTTCCTCTACATACTGACTGGTGCTGCCAGGGATAATAGAGGTGAGCCAGTATTATTTTTATGCTGCCCTGCTTGGGATCTGTGTTTTCTCTGGAAATGTTTTTTTTATTTGCTAGGAGATTTTGCATCCTACAGTTGTCTTAGTTTTGTTGCTAAATGTTTTCAAAAAGTTAACAAAACTCCTGGCTAAAAGTATATCAGAGGGCATCACAAACAGTTGCAGCAAGCTGGTGAAAATAATTCATTTCAGGTTTTCACTTGATTTGCTGTCCTTAGAGGTCTTGTGGTAGAAGGATGGATTTGGGTGAGGAGATGGAAGACAACTGTATGAAAGAGCAGCTGTCAACACCAGCACTAGGGTGTTATTCATCATTAGCAGACATAGTAGAAGCAGTGTACCGGTTAACTACCAGCACAAATACTGTAAACTGTGGAACAAAACACCAGCTTCCAGCAGTTTTTTCTGGACAATGTTCCTCCCTTTAGTCTGTGATCCTTGAAGTCAGGAGGCCAGGACCCAAAAGTGCATTTGAATTCAGCAATCTAAAACATGTGATGTTGTTGCACACTGACATCCTGCTCATCCCAGCCTCACCCCTCTCAGCCCAGCACAAGCAGCTGCAGTCTGTTATTTATCAGACACAGCAATATTTCATTGCAGACTTGCAAGAAGAAACTATGACTGACTTCTACAACTGTTACTCTGAAATTCATAGATTAGCATTTTTAATAATACTTCAGACTGCATGTCGAGGAGCTTCAGTTGTTCATGTTATCTGAAATAAGGTTCTGTAACCTTGGAAAAAATACACCCTCCTTTTTTTCTTTTCCTTAGGGCATCATAGTATACAGAGCATATAAGTTTTTGTCTTAAGACTGTATTTTTTATTAGAACAGAAATAATGTATTGAGGAACTTCTAATAAAATTAACTGAAGTTTTGCATGAGGAAAGACGGGGTGTAAAGGACTAGATATAGGCAAGGACCATACCATTACTCTTAAGGATATTCAAATATAAGTTGCATTGTCAAATACTGGAAAACACCTACAGTTTAGAGTGCTCATTTTATGCTCCACTTAACCCTCTTTCTCAGTATGGCTTTTTATTTTAAGACCAGAAAAGAAATAGTCCAAATTTAGTCAAAGGCTTCGTTGTAATGAGTTTATCTTTTTTTCCAAGTTCTTACATGAATTGAAGTGATAATGGTGCCCTCTTATTGTATGATCCTGGAATTGAAGCCCTGAGAAATGAGTGAAAGAGCACACTCGATTTTTGTGGTCTGTAAATAGACCTTCACTGTCATCAATTTAGAAATGTCAGTCACTAAGCAAGGAGATTCATTTTGCCTGAAAAAGTAAAAAAATGCATTCAAACCAGTACTTCAAGCCACTTTTATCTCAGCATACTCTAGGAGAAAGGAGTCAGGAAAAAGCAAAAATTAGCATTGCTCTCAAAAATGCCTGCAGTAGTACAAGAATTCTCTTCTCTCATTTTTGCAAAAAGACTGACAAGAGCTTGTTACGGTAAATGCTCCTACTGCTGGAAAAAAAGTCTGATGTGAAAAATGCTTGTTGTGCCATTGGCCCCTCACAGAAGGTTGGAAAAGGGTGCAATAGGAATGTGATTCCTGCAACTGAAGCAGGTATTAAAATATTTTTTTAAGAGAGGATTAATTTTATCTCAATTTAGCCAGTAAGCTGGAAGTACAGGTGGAGGTAAAAAGAGAGTATGGCAATAACAGATAAAGAGATAACAGCTTCATATTTAGCGAGCAGGTATTACTCTTCTATTACCTGCTCCCCTTTGTTGATTTGATGAATTGGGTAATTTGGTTTGTGCTGCCTTTGAGATTTATTTCTAAATACATGTGTGTGATACAGCACTCTATCATGTATGTCCTGTTCACTGCTTCCAGGGTGAAATGTCTTTAGGCTTGGTACATGACATTTCACCCATTGCATTCTCAAGGGAGACAAACGATTTTATGTCCTGTCAAGTCAACAACTCATAAACAGGACCTTTAGGAATGAGAGGCTCCTTCCTTCTCTCCTTCCTTGCAAACATATAGGCATTGTGTAAGAAGGGAAGAAGGTGCATTGTAATTACAAATAAAGGTGTTAAAAAAAGGAAAAAAAAAAAGAGCACACTGCATAGTTGGCTGCTCCAGTAATACTGATACCATTGCATACAGTTACAGTTCACCGAGCACATAATGCAGACTTTTAGCTCCTTAACACATACATTATAAATAGGAAGCTAACAAGAAAGTTATAGCCTTGTTATTACATTATTCCATTCCTTTTTGGAAAATTCTGAAATCACTGTGCTCTTAAGTTCTTTTTTTTAAAAAAAAAAAATCTTAAAATTTGCATTTTTCTCACTTGAAACTCTCCATCGTGGTCATTAATGGAACGCTGTCAGTCATGCTGACATTTATTTTCCATTTCTGATTTCTGTGTCCAGGACTGATGGAGAGCTGCATTTATCTGTTTAGCTTGCAGAGTCCTTATAGTCTCAGCATTGCCTTTGTATCTGTATAGAGCTTGTGGCATGCTTGGAATGCTGCACGGATTTTTGAAATACTTGTGCTAATTTCGTCTAGATCTCTGGGTAGTACAGGTTTGTCTACCGTAATAGAAAGAAAATCGTTCATAATGACGTTAGTTACTCTCTCTGTACATGTGGTGTCACAGAGCATGAATGTTATTTCCGAGTTACTATGGTGAAGGCATAGTAATCAAACCTGGACGGATGTTTTGAGTTCACATTTCTTGGAGGACTTTGATTTGCTGTGCCTGGAGCTGCAGTTGGTGACCAGATGAGGAGCTGTTAGCTCAAGCTCTCCCTTAACCTCTCCATAGGCTTGCTGCATGAGTAGAGCTAAGTGGTTTAAATGCTGCCTTTTTTTCCCTATCTTGAAAAAAACCCCACAGTCATCTTGCTGGCTGTGAAGATGCTGATGTAACGAGGGATTATCTCCCTAGGATCATAAGGTGATAACAAGATATTCTACTGGATGGTTTTTACTCTCTCTTAATCTGTCCTTTTCAGTTTAGTGACTCAATGTCTGCAGGAGCTAAAGCCTGTACAAGCTTTGCTGTATTTGCTGCTGTAGTGAACAGAACCAGCTGAGTGTACATGCAGGACAAAGGAAAGAGAAACAAAGATTTATGCTTGTAATTCTGAGGCAGCTAATTCATATTATATTCTTCAGTTTATTATTGATCCAGTCCTACAGATTTTGGGTGGTTTTGAAATATATCTGGAAATATATTTTTAAATGTTAATTCAACAAGTAAAGTTACTATTACATTGTTCAGAATTCATTTTCCATTCATTAAAAATGTCATAGCTAATTTATAGGTATCTGTTTGTTTTATGAGGCTATTGACATTTCAGCCCAGTGGTATTTGTCAAGAGGAAAGTTGTTTTGGTTTTTTTTTTCCGTTAGCATTACAAGCAACAAACAGAAATCTCTTTTTTTTTATTTTGGTAAAACTTTATTTCAATATTTTATTAATATTCTCATGGGTGAAGGAGATACTTACGTGATTTAAGAAAAATCTTAACTTCCTTAATGTGGGAAGATAAATGTCTTTGTATATCTTTGCTGTTGCGTTTAAAATACAAACAGCTCTCTACCCAGCCAGTCCTGTTCTAGTTTTTACTGCACTGCAAACCTTCATTAACCTGACTGGCTTTAGTGTGTTGATTTTACTAGAGGTTTGTGGTGTATTGACTGGCCAAGCACTTCCAATCTTAGGTTGAAAACGAAAACTCCGACTCCAGTTACCCTGCAGGCCTGGCTGGGCTGTCACAGTGAACGCTGCGCTGCCTATCTGGAACAGACAATCCCATGGATGCAGAATAAGTTTGATAAAGCAGAGCTGTGAGAAATTTAGCAAGGTACCGGGAACATTAACTAATAATCTCATTTCTCTGGCAATTGAAGGCATTCATGCTGGTGTCAGAGGTACAGTTTGTGAGTGCACTAGTTTTTTTGTTTTAGAATTATCTGCGATCAGGTTTTGTGTTTCTTGTTCTCTGTATAAATACAGTATTAAAATTCACCATTAATCCTGCAGGTGCTCTGTTGAAGCACATGACAGTCACCTTAGAGTATACAACAATTTGCATGTAAAAAATCTCAGCATGAGCCTGAATGTTCTGTTTTGGTGAGAAAACCAAGGCCTTTGCTGGACAGTGTCTCCAGAGAAGCTGTGTGAGGGAGGCATCTGAAACCTCTTTCTTTTTATCCCTCGGGTGGGGTTTGACAGCGAGGCTTGCTGGGACATCAGGGACCAGAATGCTCAGTGCAGACATTGGGGACATTCAATCGAAGTTGTTTAAAGTGTTATCATATGAAATTTTTCTTTTTTCGAATCAGTTTTGCTTTTCTGGAAACCTTGGAGTGTTATTTCAGCTCCATATCACACACGAGTAGGGAAGCAGCTGTGCATGGCAGGGGACCAAAATCCTATGGTTTTATTAATATAACTAAAAAAACAAACACCCCCCCCACTCCCACTTTTGGACTGTTCAGTAGCCTGTGTGAAAAATGCTGGGTTTAGGTTTAATTGATTCTGTCTGATCATAGTGGCAGAGTGATTTTCTCCAGATTACTGGATCAAACTTTTTTTGCATGTGAATTGAGATCAGTAGTGGTGCTGTTGCAAGCAGTACTTCAGTGGCCAGTGCATGTGGTGAGATTGGCTTTTTTCCCTTTGCAATACTCGATTTCATTTGTTTATCTTTAGATAATTTGACCTATGGTCATGAAATAATGGTATCCAAATCGATCTAAAAGGCAGAGAGGCAGAACTGAGCATGGGAATTTCTCACTGCAGTGTATAGATCCACAGTGGTTACTTTTCTTGCTTTTCATGTATTTATAAAAAGAAAGTGAAGAGAATGTTAAAAAAAAAAAAAAAAAAGGAAAACCCCCTTGAATTTCTCCATCGAGGATGGAGATTAATCTGCTGTTAATTCTGTGTATTCACTGAGAAGTGCAGGACCCGTTATAACTTGCAGTTTTATGTGGTTTTACCTGCTGTTGCGTGCTCTTACACTGTTTTTATCAATCTGGTTGCCCATACTAACAAATTTCAGGTGTGTGAGTGTCTGTGCAAGAGCTGCAACAGGCAGTGATTTAAGATTTTACTTAATGCTTTAATACCACCCTTGATCAAGTTCCTGAAACTCTGTGTCACCAGGAGAGAAATCTTCTGTGGCTGGGCTCTGCTCTCACCTGACAGATCAGCTGCAGAACTGAGATGAGAAACCCAGGTTTGGGGTTGCAGCATTGAGAAGATGTTATACTGTGAGGTAGCTGCTTTTTCACTCACCAGTAGAATAATAAAACAACTTTTATAGATTGAGATACCCATGCAGAGCTCCGCATAGCCTACTGCAGGTAAATAAAGTGCTACAAATATATTGCTGCTTCAGGTGCAAATCCTGAACTAGTGTTTTTAGAACACACTTTTTTATTAAACTTTGTCTAGCAGGAGAAAAAAACCACAGTGCTGGTGGGCAGCATGAGCCTTGGAGGCTGTTTGTTCTGTCTTCCTGCCCTTGCTTATATTTGGGAGAAGAGTGTCTAAATATGAAAAGCCAGGCCCAGTCCTGTGCTGAGAGCAGCAGGGGAAGAGAGCAGTGGCAGTGAGTTCCGCTGCTGGCACATCTTCCCACCCCCTGGTATCTGTATTCCCACACATTAGTATCTGTACATCCAGGAGCTGCTGAACCGAAAACATTATTTTGGATCTATCTTGGTCTGAATACCCGTATCCTGATGTACAGAGTGTAGGGTATGGCAGTGCTTTAATGTGGGCTTCAAAGGTGCATAACTTGGAATAGCTGTTACTGGAAAACTCTTTGTGTTTGGGAGAGATACTCCCTAATTCTGCGACGCAGAAACATGGACTGTAGGGAGAGGCGCTTGGAAGATCTCGCGATGTATGGGAAGAACAGGGAACTAAAGATCTCGTGATGTGCAGAAAGGCGTATATAAAGCAATTGCGCAGTTAACTGAGCAAATAGCAACCACCATATTGGTGTTTGTGCTTTTGTTTTTTAACCTCCTGCAAGGGTTAGCTGTGGTCTGAGCGCCACATTTCTGTGGATTGGCAGGTAGAAAAAGACAGCCAATACCTTACCACAACAAATGGTGACTCTGGTGTACGGATGGTGGTGGTCGGTGGTAGACGGCAGGAGGTGACGGAGCTCCACGCAGGATGGGAGACTCCACGGCGCGCCATGGAGGCCGCAATCAAGGTATTTAAAATATGGGGAAGACAGCATAAGACTTCTATGAAGTCGAGCGCTTTAAGAGTTATGCTACAAAGATTATTAAAGCTCGGCATTTTAGCCAAGCCGATGGATTGCATGAAGTCAGAGCTCTGGCCTCTAATAAAAGCTGATTTAATAGAGCAGGCAAAATTGGGAAATCCAGAGCACTTGGTGACTTGGGATAAGGCAAATGCATTGATGAAAGCCACCCAAGCCGAACAACATGCATCTAAGGATGCACACAGGGGACTGCAACGCTTCTCAGAGAAAATTGCACAGAGGACCTTGCAGATATTTCCTCTAAGGATGTCCGGGTTTAGCTAAGATAGAGTCAAGGGTTTTTTTGGTTTGTTTGGTTTTGTTTTTTTTTAGCATAGAGAGAGGGGGAAGGGATCTCCAGCCGGGTTATTCATACCATGCTGACGTCAGGTCCCGGGGCGGAGCCTTTTTACTTTCACTTCTGGTTTTGGAGGTTGCGACACACGCGGCGGGCTTGCTCCTTGATCATCTACCGGTATTTCTCTGTATATCTTTTATCTTGTTCACTGTTATTGCTGTTCATTGTTATTATCACTGCTACTGTTGTTGTTCAGATTGTTCTATCACTCTGTTGTATTAAATTCCTTGTTACTTTAGCCCGGGTCTGTGCCTAACTTCCAGCCCGACTGGCCACGGGTGGGGGAGGGGCAACAGCAACGTGCTCTCCGGTCCCGGCAGGAGCTAAACCTGCACACAGGAGGAAGCTATCAAGCTAGGGGCGGCGTGGCCCATAGAAGGCAAACCCCCTGACAAGAACAAAGCAGGGAGCGGAAATAGCACTAGCCCTTCTGGTCCACCCTCACACACACACACACACCCCGTATACACTCGGGGAACATTACAAAAAGCAGAAGCCACAACACAACCGGCTGACTTTGAGGATGAATGGCGAAATCAAATGCAACAATGGAAAGAAGAAATGCAGGCAGTTCAAAAACAGCAGGAGAGTGAAAAGGGGCAGCCCCAGCCGGATCCCCTGCTCAACTGGCTTCCAGGTGCACCCCTTCCTTTGGAGGAGATGGCACCCTGTGTCTTGGCAGGAATTTTTGACCCTTGCTGTACAAAAGAATCGAGCAACCAGTTTGCTCATTGGCGAGATCAAAAAACTCAGGCGGAGTCAGATGATGAATCAGACGGCAGCGGTCCGAAATCCAATCAAATGGAAAAGGGAGGAGCGATGCCACAAAGGGAGGAGAAGAAACCAGAGGAGGAGATGATGGAATTGCTAGTGGAACTGGCAGCAGCGGTGCAAACACTGGCAGCCTCCACCCAACAGAACACATGCCTGATTGTGGGCGGGGCTACTTCTTGTTTACAAAAACATCCTACTGATTGGCAGCTCATAGCTAAAGAGTGTGTAATGTCAGGCGTGAAGCTTGAACCTACAACCATACTTGCTTACCCAGTTAGGTTGATCCCAGGAATGGGGGCCAGGCTCCTCCAATACCCCACAGGCAACCCCCACAAATCAGAGACAGCTTTTCCTATACTCCCCAAGTCACAATCAGATATGCCCGCAATTGTCCACAGGAGGTCCCTCCGAGCCAAGAACCGTGGCTCTTGTTTTAGATTGTAGTGACAAGTCCATGGTCACCGTTTGGATGAGCCAGCCTCGCCCAGGAAGAACAGAAGAAATAGTGCTGCAGGCCATGATTGATTCAGGAGCTGATATAACAGTAGTGCGCGAAAAATTGTGGCCAGGGCAGTGGCAAACTACATTTGGGGGATTTGTGGCAGGTGTCAGAGGAGAAGAAACAGTGTACAAAGCAATTACCAACACAACATTTAAAATCCAAGACCAGGAAAAGGGGGTCTTGATTGCAATACTCAAGCCTATAGTATTAGCAAATCTCCAGAGAGTTTTGTTGGGCTGCGACTGCATGCAACAAAAGAAAACTGGCATTACAAATTTAGATTAGAGGCCACTGCTGAGCACATACCACCCTTAAAACTTACATGGTTAACTTCTTCACTGCTGTGGGTCGAGCAGTGGTCACTGAACTCAGTAAAACTAAGTGCACTTCAACTATTAGTGGAAAGAGAAGTACAGGCAGGTCATTTGGAACCCTCTACAAGCCCTTGGAATACTCCTGTGATAGTTATCTAAAAGAAAGATAAGTCTAAGTGGCGCTTACTTCATGACCTCAGGGCTGTAAATCAACAGATGCAGGCAGTGGTTGTCCTGCAACCTGGATTGCCCTGGGGTTCCACCGTACCGAAAGATAGGTCCATTGTGATTATTGATATCAAAGATTGTTTTTTCAGCATCACTTTACATCCTGCCGACAAAGATTTGCCTTTACCCTGCCTTCTGTGAACCTCGCTCAACCAGCTCAGCGTTGGCAATGGACTGTATTACCTCAAGGTATGAAAAACTCACCTGTCATTTGTCAGCTGTATGTGGCCAAAGCCATCGTGCTCTTGAGAGAAGGTAAGACTGACCATCACGTGGTACACTATAAGGATGACATATTATTAGCAGCACCTACAGAACAGCAAGTGGAACACCTGTTCCAGCATGCCAGAGCCTTGCCGAGGCAAAAATCCAGCGAGGTACGTGATTACAATATCTGGGCATGACTTTAGCTGGGAACCATATAAGTCCACAACCAATAGCTCTTTCTCCACACATTGCCACTCTTCATGATGTTCAGAAATTAGTAGGAGCCTTGCAGTGGCTCTGCAGCTTTATCTGTATTCCTTTGTGACTTACGCAACCCTTTTATGAATTGCTGCAAGAAGAACACTTGTGGGAACCAAAGAAACTCACAAAGGAGTGTCAGGACAATTCAACACTAATACAAGCTATTTTACAGCAACAGAGACCTTTGCAGCAATGGGATCCAAAACAGTCAATCACAGGAGGGTGCTTTATTTCTGACCATGGCACAATAGGCATCCTATTTCAAGGCACAGACAGCAAGCCTGCACCTTTAGCCTGGGCTTACCAAAATACCAACAAGGCCGCCTTTGTTACCATAGTCGCTTATAGGGTGCCTATGTAATATGACCCTTCAACACTTTGGAAAGGAACCTGACACAGTACTCATCCCCTGGAAGCAGCAAGTGTGGGACGACATGGTTAAGCGTTTGGAAGACTTATGTACCATCTTTGACTTTCCAGGCTCCATAGTAACTGGAAAGGGTCTACAATGGGTTTCACACTTGAAAACACTTTAAGCTACAACTCACACTACCTCTAGTCATGCACCCTCTTACTGGCACAACTACCTTTACAGATGCCTCATCACAATCCCAAACAGCTGCAGTCGTATGGAAAGCTGAAGGATGCTGGAAAAAGAAATTGTGGACTCAGACTGACAAATCAGTACAATGGTTGGAAGCCAAAGCAGTCCAGACAGCACTCCAGCAGGAAACAGAGAATCCAATTAATATTGTTACAGACTCTCTATATGTTTATAAACTTGTACACAAAATGACAACAGTAGGATTTGTACAGACAGAAGCGTCAACTTTACTTTATGATGCTCTACAACAACGTGTAGGACAGGCCTTTCTTACACATGTGAACAGTCACCAGTCCCTACCTGGTCCAATCATAGAAGGCAATCATCACGCTGACCAGGCGGCATGGGGTATATGGTCACTAGATGCTGCAAAGCATTTACATGCCTTTCTACACCTCGGAGCAAAAGCCTTAGCGAAAACATGTTGTTTTTTGCTTGTGACAGAGAAATATATAGTGGCACTTTGTCCCTACTGTCACAAGGGCCCACTGTGGGAAGCAGGTGTCAATTCAAGGGGTTTCTCTTCCGATCAGATATGGCAAACTGACATAACAGAATGTGACCTACTAAAACTAAAGAAATACCTCATAGTAACCATTGACATCTTATTAGCCACAATGGCTCGCAAACAAACAGCCAGACACATTATTGTTCATTGGGAGGGTGTCATCGCCTTATTAGGGAAGCCACAAGAAATCAAGACAGATAACGGCCCTTGTTTCATCGCTAAACGTACTAAAGAATGATGTGCATTATGGGACATCAAATTAGTACACGGCCTGCCCTACAACAGTCAAGGACAAGCAATAGTGGAACGTGCGCATCGCACCCTAAAAGCCAAACTACAACAGCTTGGGGAGGGGGAAGGTCATAAGGGGACAATAGCCACAGACCGACAGCAGACTCTTTTGTCCCACGCCCTTTATGCTTTAAATCATTTTGTTAGAGGCGATGAGTCCACACCTCCCCTGTGGAAACACTTTATGCTAACCCAGGCGACAAAAAACTATTCTTTAGTTCAGGTCAAGGAACCGGGAGCGATGGCATGGGAATTGGGCTGGTCGCTGAGAGTGTTTGGGCGTGGGTACGCAGCAGTGGAAAAGGATGGTTTAATTAAATGGATACCTGCACGATGTGTAAAACCTGAAACAACCACTTCTTCTTAAAAGTTTTTGTAGATTTTCTGTGGCCTTTGGCTACTTGGATCTTTCACTAAACGAACCATCTCACCCAGACCTAACGTATGGGTAACTATAGCAAATGAGACGGGAAAAGAACCCTTTTGTCTATCTATGGCAACGCCATCTGATCCGTTCCAAACATGTCTATTAAGAGTTCCATACTTTAATCCATAAGAGTTTATTGAACTGGTATCAAAAGATAGTTGGGCAAAGATGACCTTTTCACAGGTCAACACCACTACCCAAAATATTAATTCTGGCGGCAACCCCACAACCATTTGGCAAGGTCAAATTAGTGGATGGTGGAGGGATGTGGTACAAATAGAACCATTTTCTTTTAATAACCTGGGGAAGAGGTTATGCTTGTATGTTCACAGGTCACAGTCCCTGGTGATTACTGGCAAGGTGTGTGCCACCACACCTGAGGGTGAGAGGCAGCCAGCACTCAGGATCCAGCTGTGGGTCCCCCTGTACCAGCTGTTTGCAATCTCTTCAACTGATCATTTAAGCAGAATGTCTGGGTAATGTTTTCTACTGCAACAGAACAAACTACACTACAGTTGCCTTAATGAAATATTTAGGCTTACTAGTCACTAGTGAAAGATGTAGTTTAGATGAAATGCAGTTATTAATAAGGATGAAATGCTGTAAGAATGTGTGTATTCAACTTTCTTTGTTTAGCAATATTAAGAATTAAGAACTCAAATGTTTAACCTTATTAGAAACTCCCTTGGTTTTCCCCCTGGAGTACTGGCCAGGCTCTGGGTGGAACCCAACAGGAGAATGGAATCAGATGTTTTCGCTCAAAGAAAGTTGCCAGTTATTTTGGCCTGTTGATTTAGAGGCCGGACCTGCTTGCAGCGACGTTGGATGCCTCACCTACGGACGGACACATCGCGTAGGGTTTCCAGTTTGTGAGGAAGGGCACTCTGAATTCTCGCTGCATCCAGGGTTCCCTAGCAATTGCTGATCTGAATGTTAGTACTCCTATTAATTAAGTGTGCTACTCTGTATTTTCCTTACTGTTTATTTTTGTAGTATTTAGTCATATCCCTTAATTATAAGTAGTGAAATCAGGTTACCTTTTAACTAGTAATTATAACTGCTGTCTTCTTTTAGCCTTCTGTGGAACTATTCTAAGTATGCTGTGTTTTTGAAGTTTGTCTAACCTTTAATTGATACAGCTCTCAAACAAGTCTTGCAGGTGCCGCTGCAAAACAAAGAAAGGGGAGATCTGGGAGGCATCGGCCTTATACAACTCTGACACATGGTTGGTAAAGCCTGGGGAGGGGGAAGTGTAGGGAGAGGCGCTCGGAAGATCTCTCGATGTACAGGAAGAATAGAGGCGCATGAAAGATCTCACAATGCACAGAGAGAACAGAGAACTAAAGACCTCGCGATGTGCAGAAAGGCGTATATAAAGCAATTGCACTTAATAAATCGAGCAAATAGCAACGACCATATTGGTGTTTGTGCTTTTGTTCCCACAAAGGTTTTAACCTCCTGCAAGGGTTAGCTGTGATCTGAGCACCACATGTCTGTGGATTGGCAGGTAGAAAAAGACAGCCAATACCTTACCACAACACAGTCCTGGGCTTTTTGTGGGGCTGTTATCTTGAAATGGGCTTTGCCTTGGCAAAGCAATGGCAAATCACACATTGCCACTTGAGCACTCTGACTACATCATGAGCCCATGGGACTCTGTTCTGTAGGACTTGGAAAGATTTAGTTGGAATATGAATCCAGCTGAACAGCATCTCCAGGAGACAGATCATGGTCTGAGCACAATACTACACTGTGAGCTTTACTGACCAAACCTCTGCTTTTCTACACAAATGCTAGTGATCTCCATAGAGAGAAGGCTGTTTCAGCCAGTCCTCCCGCAAAGCCCTTACACTGGTTAAATCCAAACAAACAGGAGGGCCCTTCTGCAGATAGCCACAGCAAGCAGAAAGGCAATCGTTTGTTAAAGCCATCTGGAAACCTGTTCCAGCAGAAAACAAAATCCTTAGCAGACTGTTGGCAAAACTTCCCACATCTCCGGGCCAGGGGGCCATCAGCAACATATCCACACCTCCGACATCTGGGCTCCACAACAAAATGGTTTCCAGCCTATCACATCCTCTGAGCTAAAACTATCACCAGGAGCTGACTCATCCCAGGACTCAGCACCAGTCAGGCACACAACCTGCAGTTCAGAAGTACCCCTGAAAAGACCTTGACAGCCTGCATTAAAACACAGGCGTGCATTTGAGATGTAGGCACTGCCCAGTAATCTCTTGTTTGCATCAGAATCAGAGGTGCAAATTCAGCCTTACTTCTACTGAAACTTTCCTTACAGATAACTCATTTTCTGTGTTCATAAACGGCAGTAAGGACCCGGTTAGCAGGTGCCCTGGACACTGCCTACAGTGAAGAAATCATTTAGCCAGGCTGCAGTTTCCTTTCCCCAGTGCTGTCTTGCCTTCCAGAAATCAATCAATATCAAAAGCTCCCTATGAAGACTGCCTGAAAAAGCCAGCTACAAGTGCCTTGACTTGTGCTATTTTTGTCAGACATCAGGCAGTCAGTCTGGCTTCATTCAAGTACATTAGGACAAGTTCAGTTCATATTTACAAGGAATCACAGCAGGCCCCATCTGTTCCTCCAGCCCCCACCATTACTCCTGTGCAGCCTCCCTGGGAGCAAGAAGCACAGAATAAGAAACCTCGCTTAAATAAGATAAGATCCACAGCCTGCGGTTTAAACAAGATGCACAGAGCACTGACAAAATATGGCAACACTATGATCATAGAGTATTGCAAACCAGGGAAACCACATATCGTAGTCCAGCTGATGAATAAGGAGTGGGCGCAGCAATAAAACACTTTATGCTGGTTGTTCTGGTGGTGAGCACAGCTGAAGTCAGTGTGGTGTGGGTTTGTACACAGGCAGTGACAATCCATTGCTGTCTGAGACTTTGGCTGAGGCATCATTCGGACGACTCTCTCCTCTCTCCCTGCTCTGCTCGGGCAGCGAGAGGCCTGTGTGCTGCACGCACGAGGTCCTGCAGCAGTACAATATCTCTGGGTGGATCAGGCTCGCGTGGCTCTGGCTGAAGTCGCCCCTCTGATCCAAGGACAGCTTCTGTCTGAGCACAGATGCTCGTCTGGAGTTGGGAGCTGCAGTGTTTGATCTGCTGCCTTTTCCTAGGAGGAGATGCCAAATAGTTGTTCTGCCGTGACAGCTGAATGCTGCCCTCTTGCCTCTGTAGAGGGTTAGATCCCGAGAGTGCAGGTGTCGGTGTGGGACTGGCACCCACTCTTGGCATGTGTGGAAGTGTCCCGGCCCGTCTGGAGATGAGCTGCTGCCAGCTGATGAGACAGGAGGGCCCACAGCTGTGGGTCAGCCTTGCACGGTCACTGATAGTACAGAACCGCAGTTCAGGGGCCACGTCCCAGGTTTCTGGCTTGATTCTGAAACCTGAACTGATGTCGTTCTCATTCCTGGCCCCTCTATTCCTGTTCCACCGGGCTGATCTGCCTGGCTGCAGTCTGCGCTTCTGGTTCCATGCTCCTGCCAGCAGACAGGGCATGGAGAAAGGGCCCTCAGCCATGACTGGGGTGTGACCTCTCAGCTCCCTCCAAGGGGGGTGTCGTTTCCAGAGGGGTGGCAGGATACAGCTGTGTAAATATTTCCTGAGGGAGCCTGACCTGATGGCTGTCCCTGTCACTAGCTGGCAGAAAGAATGACTTTGTCTTGGTGAATCTTCTGGGGAATGTGCGCGCTGACATGCAACAGGTTTATGCAAACACTTGAATTGTAAAATGACCCGTAGGTGCAGTTCTTTACTAGAATGAAGATAAATGCTGAAGATTTGCTGTGAAGGACCAGGGTGATCTGCATTCATGAAAGTAATTTATCGTGGTCAGACTCTTTCTCCCAGGTGAGAAGATTCAGTTGATTAAACCCAGTGCATCTTGTTTCAAGGCAAACCCTCACTTTAGTGGCTATGAGTTTGTGCCATGAGAATTTTTCTTTTTCAGGTGAGTTTTGTTTTTCCTTTAGCCATTTTTTTTTCTTGGAGAATGTTGAACTGCGTAGAATTAGTCTGACACTTTTGTTTTATACTGATGAGATCTGTTGTCTTGCAGTAATTCCTACCAGCACAGGCAAGTGCTTTGGGTTTCAGTATCTGAACTATCCACATACGAGCTGGCAAGTTTGAGGAAACCTTGTGCATTTCATGGTTATGGCACAGACATTTCTTCCTACACGAGTTACCTGCATTTGAAATGTGCCTGACAGTTTTCAGCACGGATTTGGCAGGTGTCAGTGTAACTCCTTGCATATGGGAGATGGAATAGCAGGTGCTGCCTTGTGCAATAGAGTCGGTTTGAAATGATTTAGGGTCCAGCTGTGATCTCTTTTTCAGGCACATGTTGCCTCTTGTGGGAATCACCAGCAGATGAGACAGATGTGCAGTCACAGGGAGTCATAATTCTTTGTTGTCCTGCCTTTATGGGATGGCAGAGTGAGGCTGTGGAGGTGAGTGTGCCTAATAAATGTTTGCTCCCATCTCTGCAGGTGATCTTAATTTCATTTTCCATCCATCTCCTGTTGCCTGACTTGATGGAAATCAAGGCTGAGTTTTGTTCTACAGCTTTTTTCCCATATGCTTCTGCTTCCTTGCACTTTACAAAGTCTTGTCAAAGGGCGTGAGACAGGTGCTGGGTTCTTGCTGTCATTAGGATCAGGCAGATGCATTCAGGAGTTCAAGGTGAATGCCAGAACCTCTTCCTGGTAGAGCTATTACACACTCTCCCTTGGAAAAAGGGATGGATTTGTAAAGAGCTGCTGAGGGTCAAGGTACACGGTTCGGGGTGATGGTGGTGCCCTCGGAGCACTGGATCTGAGCACAGGAATTAGCACCAGGTTGGGTGGCAACAGGAAATCATTCAAATAGATGAAAGGATAGGTGATGCAAAGGTAAATTCCACTGTTTGTTACCAAATGTCACACTGTGTGGTGAGGACTACTTCACAGCTGCTAAAATCCAGCCCTTTTTTTTCTGAGTAATTGGACTTTTGGAACTTGCTGCAGCTGCTATAGTTGCAGGTGATGCTTATGAGGGTCCTGAAGTGGAGTCAAACCTTTCTGTGGGTGCAGGTAATGCCTGTGCTTTAGTGGAGGGAACTGCTGGGCATGAAACCCACCAGTGTGTGATACTGTCACGTCCCGCTCCGATGAGGGGGGCAAGTGACTCAGATTCGCAAATCCCCAATTGGAGCGGACAACAAGTCTCCAAGTTCAAGCATTTATTAACTACCTACAATGCACTAATTGAACACATGATAATTGGCCAAGTACAGAGCAAGTTGTGGTGAGCAATATAATATGCTTTGCATTTCTTAATAGAAAAAGGAAAAGAGGGAGATAGAGGGAATGGGGGAATACAGATCACCGGTCTGGGTTCCTGCGCTGATCCCGCCGGCGAGGGTTCCAGGAGGCGGCCGTCTTCTCCGCTGGCATTCGTCTTCTTCGCTTCACTGCTTTCTCCAGACGGTCGGGGGGGCAGGGAGAGGGGCAGAGAGAGAGAGAGCCCTTTCTTCCCCCCTTTGATTTATACCCATTTTCCTTGGGTCCGTCCCCTAGGTCGACCCACATAGCTACGTATCCCATGTACAGGGAGGGGTAAGGTGTTTCATGGGATGATGTCATTAGCATGATCATGACAGCCCTCGTTAGCATATTGAGGGGTGTCAACTTTAATATGCATTTTGTGGATAATGAAGCAAAGTTCATTCACCGGACACATGGCCCTTGAAATTTGCCCAGGTGCCCCAGGGCAGAGCCGTCCTGTCTCCACAGGGCTCTCTCCCCCAGCTACATCGGGCAGCGTTATCAGCTTGGGCCTCCACAGAATGCACCCTGTGACTCAGAGTTTTGTCTTGCGAGTGTTTGAGGCATTTCTTCAATCAGCCTCAACTTTTGCTTTCCCAGGTTGTTTGTCTTAGTTTCTCACAGGCCTGGTTTCTCGTCTCTCACAGATACAAGCAGGGTGTGAAGGCGGGCAGGGGAGGTCTGAGGCTGCTTCTCTCAGGTGCCGGATGATCCAAGGCTGTGGGGCCAGGCAGGGCTGGATGATGCACAGCCAGGTGGGTTAGAGTCTGGGTTTTCCCTGCATTTACCCTTCCAGCTGCTTGGTTTTAGGCTGAGAACTTGGGCCTGTTCTGCAGGTTGCTTTTATGCAGCAGCAGAAGGCGATGGTGGTTCCTAGTGGATTTAGTAATTAAGTGGACTTCTGACAGTTGTGGCACACTTTCTCTGTCCTCCAGAGTTACTCCCCTGAAATGTATTTATCAGATAAAATGTGAAATCTAATGGGTATGTTTGTAGCCTGCAAGACTGCTGTTAATCATAGGGACACCATTTCGTAATGTAGATTATCTCCCCCGGCTGGGAGATTGTGATAAACTGGGAGGACAGACCAGACTAGACTTGTTCCCAGGGAATGAAATGGCTTTATTAACCTTCGTATTTATAAACTGCAGGCGTGAGTAACAGTAATAATAATATCCTAAAAGTTTTTGGACGGGTTGGGAAGTAATCAAGTAGGCGTATTTTGTTGACACAATTTTGAGATGAACGTTCTTGTTTTCTAAAACAAAAAGTTTCACGATGCTGATAGTGCCATTTGCAATGTAAATACGGAGGAGGGGTGTGTGTGAGAGAGAGCAAGACAGTCTGAGTTGACAGGAAACAAAATGAACAAAATGTGTCCCGGAGAAGAGCATGTTCAAGACGCTTGTGTCCATTTGCCACAGGAGAGGTTTCCGGGTCCCCTCTGGCACTCTTCCCTAAGAAGTGACCCTACGTTAGCCGTTGACCTCCACGGGGACTGTAAATGGCCCCACTCGCAATGCTTGCTGAGAGCCCTTTGGGAGCGGGTGACTGCGAGGGAAGAGAGAGGGTGAAAAAACTTTTCATGAACTTGGCTGGAGTTTTATTTGAAATGGGGCAACAAGTGTTAAGGTATAAGGTGTCTAAAATACAAGGTTTACAGACGAAGTGTTACAGGCAGCACTTTTTAGAGTATGCAAGCACTGTTAGCCATACGTTAACCAAACTGAATAGGGCTGGGGTACCTCACTGTCAAATCTAGAATCAACTGAAAATGATGTGCACATTTAGAGCTCTCCAAAAACTTTCTCTAGCTTTGAATGGGTGAAAGATTCCTAAAAGAAAAACATGCTCTTCTCTGCAAGAGCTCAGTGTCTGGGCTAGATTTTGACTTCTGCTACTCTGGTTCAGAATTCTACATTTTAAGATAAGATTTAAGAAATATCCTCTCACTGCTTGGGGGCTACTTCTAGCATTAGAGTCTGGATTTGTCACAGGGACACTTCACCCTTTCCCATGTTCAAATCTTTCTTCTTTAAACCTGGGCTATTGAAAAAAATTACAATTCATAAACAACATGACAAGAGATCTTGAGGCCTTTTCTGTGTAAGACTTGTGAGTGCCCAGCGAAAAAGAGGAAAAAAAGAAAAAATTACTTCAAAGGTAACCTCTGGCTGGACAGTCTGTCTTTGCCATGTGGTATCATACCAGCTTCCTTTGTAAAGCGCTTTGTGATCTCTGAATGAAGACTTATTTTTGCCTTGGGTGGTAGATCCCGCGTCTCTTGCTGTTCTTTAGTCTGTTATGAATTACTCAGTAAATGGGTAGTGAAGCAGAGCTGATAGATGTAGAAAATTCTGGAAGTCTGAGGTCCTCCCGAGTATTGCGCTTCCTCCTTATTTGCAGCCTTCCCCTGACCACATCTGTTGTTGGAGATGATCAGGACTGAGCCTGCAGCAGTCCAGCCCATCTGCCTGCTATTCCTCACCAGTGTTGTGCTGCATTTCTCGGGGTGTTTCTCCTGTGCATTTTTTGAAGGTTCTTGCCAGGCGAATGACACAGTTGAGCAGAAGTCCACAAACCAGTGCACAGAGTAATGATCTGCTGATGGTAATTCCTGGGAGAAGCATGGAGGAGGTGGCCTGTTGATGTCATTTCTGTATCCAAGGGGAGAGTAACACCAGGATGTCCCGTGGGAGTGCAGCATCTGTTGCCAAATCAAGATATTGCTTGAACAAGGTGTTTTGGGGTGCAGTAAAGGTGTCCCTGTTCTGCCAGACAAAGAGGATGGGTTGTTCCACACGCGGCTGGCAGTGAGCCTGCCCACACATGGCCCCCACTCACACCTCCCGATCTGCTGTGGCTGCCCAGTGCTCAGTGTGGTTTGTCAGTGGCTCTCAACTGCAGAGCATCCACCCTCGCCTTGGTCGGTGTGCTGTCCCAGGGGGTGAAGGGCAGCACTAGTTATGCACCGTGGGAGCTGCTTTTTCTTTCCTGTTATGAGATGAGCCACAATTTTGCTTTCTTTCCTGATACCTGGGCTGCCAAAGCAGGCAAAGTATCGACCTTTCATTGTTCGTGTCAGAGCTGATATTCTGACATCTCTCTTCTGCTGTTGGTTGCAAAGGCCTGGCACGAGGTGGGGGTGGCGTTTCGCCGGGTGCTGTGGAAAAGCAGAGATGGAGCCTCTCCTAGAAGCTTTCTCAGCAGAAGAGCGTGGCGTAAGAGGATGGAAGGAGCCTTATCTCAGCTCTGCAGAAGGAGCTGGACGCTGTAACATGGCATTAAACTGTTTTTGTATTTCACAGAGTACTTACACCTGTGCCAAACAACACTGCGGGTTTTTCTTGTAATAGCACAGTTCAGCTTTGGCAAGAGGAAATGACGTTCCTTTTGCCACCGGCCTGGCCGGAGCCTCAGTGCCAGTGGCTCATGGCAGGGCGTCTGGGTCTGTGTCTGTGCCCGCAGGTGCTCCCCACGTGGGGGCTCATCCTGACCCGGGTCACTGAGGCTGGGTCCCTGTGAGGGTCAGCACTACCTGAACAACAGTGGGCTGGTGGTTTTTAGGAGGGGTGTTGTTACACATCATCTGCTGTAAACAAGCGTGCGGAAGAGACGCAGGTGTGAAGCGCGAGGCTTTGCTGGAAAAGCAGCTTGTGTGGTTGTGTGTATGGAACTGTGCTTTGTGCCCCTTGAGAAGGTGAAGCACTGAGTCATTTCTGACTCGTCTTTGGCCTGTAATTTTGGGAAGTGGGGCTTTGGGTCTTGAGGGATGTTCTGCAGGACTCTTGGATATCTGTCTCGGTCTGTTTCCCTGAGGGACTGGTTTACATTATCTCACAGTCAGCGAGGATTGATTATGGTAGAAACCAGGCAATTTCCTTTTGACTTTAATAACATATTCTTACGACAATCTCGTGGCCTCTTATCTAATAGTTCTGAAAAGCTGGTTGATGTCTATCACTGAATGGGCTACGGACCAAAACTGTTAATTTGGGTGCTTGGAAGACGTGTGTGTAGCTCCCACTGTGGCCCAAGGCAGGTGGGGAAGGGGCAAACAGGCACTTTCCCACGCAGCTCTGCCCTTAGCACTGACTTCTGCTGGCTATGAGCTTGCACACTGTCTGTGGCAAAACAGTCTTCCTGGGAAGACTCACCCAGGTGGGGAGTTGTTTCCTTGGTTTCTGTGTTCAGCACCTGGAGCACAACAGGGTGAAGATCTTGAGATACAGAAACCTAATCTAAGTGGGTTTGGGAGTGTGGTGCTGGGAAGGCAGTTTCCTTCCAATGTCTTTTTCTGCAAGTCAAACTTCTGGGATTTTCTCTGGCAGAGGGAGCTTGGTTTTATTGATGGGCAAACACGTGTACACGCTTGCATTTCCTGTCCTGTTTGTAGCTCAGCAGGGATGTACGGCGTGCCCGAGGGCCTGGCACGGGGCTCTCTGGGATGCCACCAGCCCTCCAAAACGGGCCACATCTCCCCGGGGACACGGGCATAGTGGAGGTGGCCCCGCAGACCCTCCCCAGCCCGCTCCTCTCTGCTGTCTCCTCCAGACCCCCCTGCTTCTGATGGTGAAGACCATGACCGTGTCCTCACCCGGGAAGACATCAAGAAGCAGGGGCTGCTCCTGATCGAAACCAATAAGAAACGTGGCAAGAAGTAGCGATTGCTCCACGCACGAGAGCTCTGGGTGCCCCAACCACCCCTTCTGCTCTGGAGGCCCTCAAGCACCCGTTGTACCCTTTTTCTAAATACAGCAGTTATTCTTAGGCTGAATAGAGCAGGTCTTTGTCATCCCTCCGAAGCCCATAGCAGACCTGGACCAGGAGCTCCTCAGTCACTTCTGTCAGGCAGAAGCAGCGGGCTCAAGCCCTGAGGGGAGCTGAGCTGGGTTTGGAGGCAGCCCCCTCCCCCTGCCCCTCGCCCAGCTGCTCTCCCCGCAGACATGGGGCTGGGCTGGGCTGGGCTGGGCTTTCCCAGGCAGAGCAGAGCTGGGGGCAGGCTGGCTTTCTCCCCCTTGGTCCTTCCTGGGACCTCTGCTCCCCCCGACAGCTCTGGGAGCCCCGTGGGCTGGTGTCTGCCCCAGGCAGCTCTGGGGAACCGTGGGGCAGGGGCTGAGGCCTGGACAGGTATTGGATCTCAGGGGGGTGTTTTCGTGTGCATGTGTGGAAGCAGAAGGGCAGGGGCTGCCTGGGAAAGGGAGAGCCACAGTGGAGGTGAAGCCCCTGGCCCGGGCTGTCTGACCTGGCGTGGAGTCCTCGTGCCTCTTCCCTCCCCTGCCCCCTGCACGCACATTGTGCCACTCGTCCCCCTGAGCTCCGAGCGAGCGTTGGGGACAACCTCTGGGCTGCAGGGAGGTGCCTGGAGGGAAGGGCTGCCCCGAGGTGCCCCAGGCCAGCAGAGGAGGCTGCAGCAAGCCTTTGGCTCCAGGTGGGATCCCCAGCCCTGCCCATGGCTCACAGACACTCGCCCTGCAAAGGCCGAGAACTGGGGGCTGCTGGTCCCCAAGTGCAGCCAAGGCTGGGGGCCGCTGACAGGGCCCCGTGGTCCCCGCTGGAGCCCCTGGAGAGCGGCACCTCCTCCAGCTCCGCGGGGGCCATCAGCACCAGCGCGAGCTTCCCCCGCCCTTCCCACCTGGCCCCTGCGCTTCGTGCTGACGTCACCTGGGACATCACCGCGGGGCAGAACGGCTCTTTCTGCCCGGGCTCTCGGCAGACTGGCAGCGCACCCCAGATGTTCATGGTGGGTTTTGTGTGGCTGCAGGGGTGGGGACCGCAGCGCCCAAACACAGAAAAACTTGTGTGTTTTAAAGGAAGCTCCAGAAAGACCGTCACGTGCCAGTGAACGCATCGAGCGGAGCTTCCCCCGTTCGACAGCTGTCTGGGGGGCGCTTGGCAATTAAAGAGACCTCAGAATGACACCCACCCCCCAGCCCTGTCCCCTTCTCCCGTGCCCACCACAGCCACGCCGTGGGTCAGGGAGTCCTCTGCTGCCAGGAGCTGCCCAGCCATGGCAGGGGAAATCTGAACCTCCTCTGCACACCAGGGGCCGAGCAGACAGCGAGGGGTGGTGCTGGACCTCTGACACTGCGCCCGCTCAGCACACCCGGGGTTTGAGGAGCCTCAGCCAGGCTGCGCTGGGCAGGCCGAGCTCAAACAGTGCCGGTGAGAAACCAAACCCCTGCCTAGCGCCCCCCGCCTGCGGCCCGGCCATCGCTGCTGGGGCTGCGGGCAGCGCGGGCAGCACGGGCAGGGGCGGGCAGCGCCGCTTCAGCCCCCTGGAGAGCGCCCGGCAGAGGCAGGTGTAGGTGTTTCTAGGCGCCAAGTCCGTGTGGAACTTGCATTTTGGGCAACAGTGAGATTGAACAATGGATTCGTTTTCTCGGTCCTTCTCAGTATAACTGGGCCTGTGGATATTTTAGTGGATTTTGGAAAGATGGAGGTGAGTTGTCTCTAGGGAATGCTGCTGTCAGACTCCCAGCAGGTACCAGGCATTACCCTTCAGACACCATCTGCCAAGGTTCGTAGAGATCTGGTTTAGAGTCTGACCTGGGATGTCTGTGAAACACTTTAATCAAGGGAAGAGTGTAACGGCTTGAGAAACAAGAATTAATGCCCTGGCTGCTGCTGGGGGTAAATAGGAAGGGAATGTATAGAAGTGTCAGAACTCTTTTTGGTGCAGGAGGAACCCCGGGCAGTGGTGCCGGGATCTCTGGGATCGGGTGTGTCTGGGATATACCCACGGTGAAGTGATGCTCCAGACCCTGGGTTTCTGCTCTTGGTAACACATGACCGGCCGCACATGTACCAATAGCAGCCAGGGGTTGTTTTTATGGTATACTCAGCATTTGGGATTGCTGGTGGACTTTGTATGAAATGCGTAAGTGCAGATGTGAAGGGTTTTGCTTCACAGGCGAGAGCCTGGAGCCTTTGCTGTGAGTTGGCAGCGCTGTGATTTCTCGTGTCCCTGGGCAGAGCCCGGGGTTGAGAAGAGCCCCGCTGCTGTGCGGAGCTGCAGGCGGCCACACAGGGGACAGGGCTCCAGAAACACGGTGTCAGTACATAACACTGGGTTTACTTGTAAAGGTCAAACCCAAGGTTTTTCCCCATTAATTTTTTTTTTGTTTTCGCTTGATTTTTTTTTGTTTGTTTGTGTGTTTCAGTGTACTTAACCTATTTTAAAGCAACAAATGAACTGTTTTATTAGTAGTTGTTTAATTAGTAATAGGTAACTGAACTCTAAAGAACAGGCAGATTTCCTGGCAAACATAACCTTGTTCTTTTGCCACCTCCTCTCAGGAGCTGTGCCCGTAACCTCACAGTTTCACCCAAGATCAGATACCACCCTCCCACCTAGCAGCGTTAAGGCAACTTGGTTGTTTAGCCACGAGCTGCAGAGGAATGCTATGGCTGTGTCAAACCTGATCAGTTTTAGTTTCCAGCACTGTAAAGTAAGTTCAGCTGGGGTCATCTTTTAGCAGACACCTGAAGTATGATTCAGACTTGCATTTTTGGGATATTAAAAAGAACCTTTTAACCGCTCTGCACCCAGTCCTGTCCTGGTGCATCTCACAGCCCTTGGCTTTTCCTGTTGCCTTATTGACAACACAGGCACTTTCAGACTCTTTATCCTGCCTGTGCTTTTTCATTTAACATCTCACAAAGTCCACTACCCTCAATGTCACTTCCAATTGGCATTTGAATTTAAGGTGAAATCTAGACCTTGTGAGAAATAGGTTATTTTGTTCTTCTTCAGATGGTTCTGTCTCCTATGCAGTGTGATTCACTTTGGCTGATTCATTTATGCAACCTGACAAAAATCTCCTGGTTTTTTATGGATGGCTTCTCCGAGTGTCACACTGAATTTGCTCAGTCGAACAACGTGTATCCACCAGTGAACTGGAGAGGAAAGCGCCAAAGCTAGACGGGGAAGCCGTCCTAAGATGATACTTTCTTTCCTACTTTCCTCCTTCAAGATGGAGGCTTTTTTCCTGTTACTTGTGTTTCTGTTGTCCTGTCTGTGTATGTGCCCACATCGCATTGCATTATCCTTACACCTCTGCCTCAGACTGGTACCCCATTGACCTCAGCTATCTGTGTGAGACGGGCCTTCTGTCCCCAGCATGTTAAATTTAGTTACCTGTTTGTGGCCACAAAAAAAAAAAAAAAATCAAAAAAGGATTAACTCTTCTGGCTATCAGTGTGAATACTTCTATACATAAAAACTGCCATTGCCTCCGGTGGGAAGAAGCCTCCATGCATCTCAACAGAGCAAAGAGTCAAGTCAGTAATACCAGAATCAGGTTTGGCTCAGGTCAGGTGGTTGTCACAGGGTCTGATGGTCACTGGAATGTCCTCTGATCCCCTCCAAGACATTAGGTATTCACTTAATGCTGGTGGTGGCAGCAAAGGGCAGTGGGTAGAGCATCGGATAGGGGGTCACAAAGACTTGGGTCTGTGTCCCCCTCTGCTGTCAGCGGGTGGATCAGGGCAGTGCCACTTGACCTGAGTGTGCTTACGTGTCAACCCCAGCATCTACAGAACAACTCATGTCTCTCAGGAGAGGAGGGTGTGGGTGCTGGAAGGAGCACTGTGGTTAATCAGGGCACCCCCGTCTCGGAGCAGTGGGATCCCCAGCTGGGGTTTGACTCACTGGCTCCAGGGGAAGGATTTGATCCTGCCCTTCAGAGTGTTCCCTCTTTGGGGAAGAGGCGGTGGGATGGACAGAGAGGTGTTGGATACCTGCTGTGAGCTGTATTAGGGGTGTGCTGGGTAAGTGAAGACCAGTGTGTCTGCGACTGGAGGAATCTCCCTGCTTTGGCTTACCTCAGCCCAGGCTCTGCAGGGAGCAAGGCTACGTGGAATAGTGGTGTGTCACCACTTTGTAGCCAGCCGCCTCATTTAGTGCAATAAGATCATTTATTTTGATACATAATTACATGGCTTGATACTTTAGTCAGCAATTAACTAATCCTAATGGGATGTAAATTAATTAAGAACACAGTTTGTCAAATTCAGTTTGCTTTTACCCAATTCCACTCTTCTGGGAGCAAAATGGAAGACATTGGCCCCAACCCAGGATGGCAGTACTGTCAGCATGAGGTCCACAGCCAGTGCTGGCTACAAGGCATAGCAGAGCTCTGGGGGTGGGTGTTACACCTTCTTGTTCTTAAGAAGTTGTTCTTGAGAAGAGGTGTTCTAGGGGAAACTTTCTTACGAGAAGATAGCTGCTTATGAGAGATGGATCGATGACCTAATACTGAGTAAAGAAGGGAATTAAGAGGGGAAGGAGAAAAGTGCAACAATCCCCTTCCATATTTAATCACTGCACAAAAACCCAGCCATTGTAGGTAAAATCTGCCTGGCCAGGAGACATCAGAACAATGTTATGCTTTATTCTTCCATGTATCATTTTGTTATTACAGCAAACCTTTTCTATATTAGTGTTTCCTATGAAGTTCAACTCAGATGATAGTATCATGTCCTAAATGTGGTTCCTATGCAGCAAGAGTAACTACCAGACCACCTCAACTCCAGCAATCTCAAGATTACACTGACAGGGTGTGAAAAAGATAGAGGGGGAAGAAGAATTTTCTGTTTCACCGCCGGGGAAGTGGGAATATAATATGTTCTAAACGACATGCAGCGAGCAGCGTCATGGCATGACAATATTAATTTGTCTAGAGCCAGGGTAGGACGTGTCTTACCAAACTTTACCTCTTTAAATGTTGGGTGTGTTGTCCAGATGAGTAGTGACAGTTAATGGAAAGAGGGAGTGAGGCACATGTTAGGTGGGAATGACTTACCCTCCTGGGAATGCTGATCTCTGGTGATGACAGGAGGAGCCCACAAACCCCACCTAAACTAAACATCCCAGCATTCCGACAGCTAACACGAGGGGAGATGGAGGCCTCCTGCCCACGTACACTTGCTTACCCCTCAGGACAGAAGGGATCAAAGTGGGACAATTGAAGCCACAGGATGAATGGAAGAAGAAGCCTGTTTTGGAAGCAAATGCAGATAGGATATTTCTGCTCTACAGCTACTATTCCAGAAATACCTGTGCACTCTCACCCCTGGTAGCTTGTCTGTGTGTCATATATTAAATGATCAAAGCAATGCTCCCACATTTCATGTGGAAAATCGTGAAGGCAATCAGCACACACAGAGCTCAGTGAATCAGATGTGTCCTGGATGCACCAGGCATCCAGCAGGCAGTTGATGTGGGTATGAACAGTGATGCTTTCTACAGGATTTCTGGGCATCAGGCAGCCTGCTTAGGGCTTCTGTTCCAGCTGAGCTGCTGGACACAGAAAATCTCAGACAAAGGTCATATTTCTTTTTCTGTTCCAACAGTTTTGTAAAAGGCTGGCCATATAAGGCATTCTAATGTAGGACAAGATTTTGTAAAATAATTTAATATCCTTGTATGCTAAAGGTCCCTTAATAATTTAGTTTTCAAGGGACTGGTTTCCCTGATTGCAGAGCCCAGCATTAATCTGACCTTTTCTTATTCTTCATTCAATAACTCATCTATGTAGGCTCTTCTTGCAGTGTTTTGTAGGTGTCTCTTCTTATTTAATCTGTCTTCCAGATCAAAGCTCTTCAGAAGGAATTTTCCATGTTAGTTGTGAGATAATAAAAAATAAAGTAAAATAAAACTTTTTTTTTTTGTTTTGTTTTCTTTTTTTTTTTGTTTTGGTGAGCTTTTGACTTGGTAAACAGAGAGAAATGCTGTTCATTTAATAATCAACCATTCCACATTGGCTATGTCATGTGTGTTGTTGACTTCGGTCTCTAAAAATAATAGGCTCTTAACAAAAGTCTTTTCATGTTTAGATCATTTAAAAGGGCTCACCTGTGTAGATAGAGTAAGCCTGTCCCACAGGATTTGCCTCTGGTAGGGCTCTCTTTCAACTTCCTTGCTGTCTATTCACATGAAATGTAGGAGTTTCACATATTTAAGGCCACATCTACACTAGAAAATAATGCAATGTGAAAGGAGAGGATCTGAAGAGTAACAGTTGGTGCTAAGGGTACAACATTCATGCTGTAAGTATTCTGGGGGATTTAGCTTTAGCTGGGTCACCTGGACTGAATGCCCATGGGCACCTGGTACTTTTGAGTACATCCTCCAGGGCAGTTTCATCCAAACCCAGCTCATGTGCTCCAGGACCCCTCCACAGTAACATCCCAAGTGTGGTAAGCAAGGAGAGCCAGGAAAACCTCCCTCAACTCTCTTGCAGAGATTTACCCCATCCAGCCAAATGTCCTGCTGAGCAGATACGCATACTTATGAATGCATACACATACATCGTCCCACAGCCTTGTTTCCACAGGGCCCAATCTAAAAACATTCATTTATCAGCTCCACAATGAGGCTGACTAATTCTGCTGTCCCTTAACATCTAGCCTGCACCCAGAGCGATGAATAATTCATCTGCTTCCAAGATCTGGCTGATAGAAAGCACTACTGGCCTTCCAGCTTATTTTAGAATTAATAGGTCCTGTGGATGCTATCTATGTATAGAACATATACAGATAGAAAAGCCTCTGAATGAATATGGAATTTCACTGAAACAATTCTTTGTGTTAAACACAATTGTATTGGGATCTCTGGAGTGCCTCGGATAAAAATCTCCTTTTAGCACAAGTATCCTAATCTTTTGGGACAGTGTACTCTAATATAAGTCCTTCTTACATCTATAGCATCTTAAAAAATAAACCTCCTCAAATTCCAACCAAACAAAAAATTAACCAGAGTGAATTCCATTTGGTCCTACCCCTTCTGAACTGAATTGAGGAAAATTGATGGATCTTGAAAGTAATATACTTTTATTTCTCCTCAGTCCTTTGTGAAACACTTCAGTGCACCCACAGCTTTACAGTCATAACGAGTCATAAAACTCAAGTTTTATGGTTTGGCCTTAACAAAGCATATTTAAGGTTAATTAGCAATAGTCGCCTCCAGCAGACAAAACAAAAATTTGCATGGGCGGAAAATGGATACACAGTCCTTTGTTGGTGGCTTGAAAGCATGCTCACCTGTAACCATTAGCATCAGCTTTGGCTCTTTGCACCCATGGAATAGCCAAGAAAATAATAAAAACACTGCTACATATATTTGATCTCTTGGTAAAAAAAAAAAAGCATATTTAAATAGTTCTCTGCCTAGGGAAAACCTTTTCGTGTTTCTATGTGTTTGTCTTTTTACCTGCACCTGGCCAGGTGTATATTACTGCATGTTTCAAACTCTCATTTGAACACGTGCTGCCCACCAAAGAACTTCCAGATGCTGTGTCACGGCATGTCCTCGATACGACACCGTGTGTTGTGCTAGGTCCTGCAAACACATTTGTCAGTAATAGGAAAGCTCCCTCTCTTTCTCCTCTTCCAGTCTTTCCATAACTCCCAGACATGTGATCTGTGTTAACAAGCTTACGACGCAAAATTGCAACTTTTTCAGTTCAATCTTGTAAACAGGAGGGAGTTGGACTGAGGTCTTAAAACGATCCCCAGACACCCTAATGCATGCTCAGATTTTCAGATTGCCAAGTACCCACCCTCCTAACAAACCCTTCAGCCCCTTGCTCCAGAGTTTCTGCCCAGATTTAGGAACTCAGCTCTAGGCTCTTACTTTGGAAAATTTTCTTAACTCTCCTCATAGACAAGTTGGCTAGGCTCTCTCTTTTATCAACTACAGCAATTCCCTTCTGCCTAATTCTGACCACTTGTATTTGGAATTGTGTTCTGACTAAGTGTCTTCAGACTTCATTTTGGATGTATTTGTCTGTTCCAGGTATCTGGCCATTGTTCACCCACTGAAACCACGCATGAATTATCAAACAGCAACCTTCATAATCGCCTTGGTCTGGACTGTCTCCATACTTGTAGATATTCCATCTGTGTATTCTGCTACTGAAACGGTGTTATTTATAGTGAAAAAACAGGAGAAAATATTCTGTGGTCAGATTTGGCCAGCTGACCAGCAGATGTACTACAAATCATACTCCCTCTTTATCTTTGGCATTGAATTTGTTGCACCTATCATTGTGATGACCTTGTGTTACGCCAGGATATCACGGGAGCTCTGGTTTAAAACCGTACCAGCATTTCAGACAGAACACATCAGAAAGAGGCTTCGATGCAGAAGAAAAACTGTTATGGTACTGATGTGCATCCTGACTGCCTACGTTCTCTGCTGGGCACCCTTCTACGGCTTTACAATTGTCCATGACTTTTTCCCCACCATCTTCGTGAAAGAGAAGCATTATCTTACTGCTTTTTATATAGTTGAATGCATTGCTATGAGTAACAGCATGATAAACACCATGTGTCTTGTAACTGTAAAAAATAACACCATGAAGTATTTCAAGAAGATCATGTTACCGAGATGGAGATCGACATATAATGGAAGCAAATCTAGCTCTGATTTCGACCTGAGAACAAGTGCAATGCCAGTCACACAGGAGGTAGACTGCCTAAAACTGAAATAAATTTTCTGCAGTTTGAATCTCACATATTTCGGAGAGGGGCTAAAGAGGAAATAATGCCTTCTCAGAAGCTTCTCTCTTGTCTGTGGGAATACCCACCGTTGGTGAGAGCCCTCTAAAAGCAGCCTACTATGTATTTCCACCAGAACTCTTTTCACTGGACTGCTGTATAACCCCGTAACTCTGACTGATGCTGTGCTTCAGTTCACCCATCTGTAAATCTGGGAGGTAGATACTCATTTTACAGTTGTTTAAAATTTAAGATGAACAAAAAAAAAAAAAATCTATGAATGCATTAAAGCATACTACAATGATGTAAGAGTTGATTGCTGATCCTAGCAATGATGCCTCTTTGTTTCTTCTTAAGAGAAATCTCTTAACCCCTTGGAGCTTATCTTTTGTACCTTTAAGATATTTGGTGTCCTTTTCCTTCTGCTCATAAGAGGAAGGAAGGCAAAAAAAGCCCATTTTGCTTCATGTCACTCTTTATCTTCTCAGTTTACCCCTCATGATTAAGCTCCTCAAAGTCTACAGATCACCAGCTTTCTATGGTCCAATGTGCAGCATGCTCTTATGAAAGGCACATTCTCTACAAAGGTAAATACTGCTTCACAGTCTAGTGAAAACCTCATCTCTTCCTGTGACACCTTGCTTAAAAATATTCTATCAACATTCCACTCTGTAGTTTTATGTAGAGTGCTGACTCTGTTTATTATGTATTTGGAAATGGCACAGCTACATTTTGAAGGGATGTTACCTTCTCTCACCTCCAGGCTATGGCCAACTTCTGCTGCCTTGATTCGCTGAGCTCTTCAAAGAATCAATCACAAAATCACAGAGGTGGAGAACAGCAACTCCAGATTGTCTAGTCCACCCCTCGGCTCAAGCAGGGTCAGCTAGAAGAGGCTGCCCAGGACTGTGTCCAGCTGGGCTTTGACTGACTCCAGGGATGGAGACTCCACAGCCTCCCTGGACCACCTGTGCCAGTGTTCAACAGTCCTTGCAGTAAAGAAGGGTTTTCTTATGTTCAGATGGTATTTCATGGGTTTCAACTTGTGTTTCAGCTTGGTTTGCAGAGGGACCCATATAAAACTATAGCATGCTAGTGGGAAGAAAAACACCCTGCTGAACCAGATCTAGACATTTTACCAAGCCTGTGTACAACTTCAAAATAAAGTACAAGTAGGGCCAAAATAGCATAGAGATCTTGAGATGATCTGTCTTTCTGCAACCAATGGAGACAGACTCTAGGCTTCCACAAGCCAGTCAGTGGTTGAGTTGAGTAGCTCATTGTCTGGTCAAAGGTGAGGCAACAACTCAAGATGAATTGTGCATTGCTTCCCCCAGAGCTGTTTTTACTATTCTGATTTTATGCAACTCCAGGATGGGTGTATCTTAACTGATAACTGTGATAAAGCAGGTGACAGTAGCAGTAATACCTACTCATTTAAACTACACATAAGATATCATGGACTTTTGTGTACTGAAATCGAGTCTTTTCTACCGTGATGACAAATGCTTCCTGTTTTAAAGTATGTGGTACCACCTACTTTTGGAGTAAATGGCTTTTGTAAATAATTTGTCTATTTGTGTACTTAAAGTGAGAAACAAATCCTGCTAATAAAAGAGTAAACATGGAGTAAATATCAACATTGTGAACTATGTTTTAGATTTTCCCCTTAGCCACAGTTTTCCTACTCAAGTGACTAATGTCAATTCTCCCATTTCTGCTAAAGAAAAACTACCAGGCCGACCAATTAAGTTTAATGCAAAAGGATATTCAAATCCATTAAAGTGCTTAAATCCTCTCGTCATTAGCTGCTCTTAAAATATACACGTTGGAAAGGGTATCAAAATTTCCTCTGTTAGGCAAAACAATTACTGAAATCATTCTTCAAAATGACAGATTAGAATAGGGTAAGTACTAAATCCATTTGTTTCCCAGCATGCCAAAGAAATTTAAAGGACCAGAGAGTTGCAGTATTCCATCATCAAGAGGCTTAACCTTGGAGTTTCTCTTGAAATCTCATGGTTTCTTCTGAAACTGCACCCATATTTATCTCCTGAAACCTGCAGTAGTTATTGGGGATTAGCTAGCAATACTACCTGTTATTAGAGTGTCCTGATATTCCTTTCACCTATTTTTCCTAGACTTTTCCTGGTGCGACAAAGCCAAACAAATCACAATTTTCCACACCTGGAAATCTACCTCAGGCTGAGTTATTAAAAAAATAAAAAGCTCATCCCCCACCAAGCAATATAGTGCCAAGCAAAAACCGGGGAAAGAATTGCTTTACATTTCTGGAAATCACTTTGAGAGCTCCAAGAGACCTCTTCTGGTCTGGCCTGCCCAGTGTTCTCAGACATCACCACGTCCCTGTCCCTGAGAAGGGCAGTAAAGCAGCAGCTGCCACAGCCCATTTTGTGGATTTAGGTTTTGGGGTCCGCAACATTGCTGTATTTTGACATTTTGGGGTCTTCTCAGCAGCAAAGCAGTGTTTCAGCCTGAATGACTGGATAGGGCAGGAGAAAAAACTGTGCTTTGCCCTCAACTGCACTTGTGAGCAGCATCCCCAGAAAGAGGGGGATTCCCACCCAGGAAGGGTGGCGGTCTCCTGTTCCCTGATCAGAGTAGCCAAGCAAGTCCTTAGCCTGTGTCTGCACCAACTCCAAACACCAAAAAATGGTCACGGGCTTCACTTTCAGGGACCAATGTCTGCTCCTAAACTGAGCTCCAGCAACCAGGGGCCCAGGCAGCGAGCCCAAGGACCTTGCATGGGAACAGAAACCCCATGGAGGATTTTTGTGCCCACAGAACTGATTTCATCAAGGGAGTAATGGGGTACATTACCTAGGGGTACCTACATTGGCCAGGGCCTGCCTGCCACCCATGACTACAGTTAAATGGAGAATTTAGAAGACTCTTAAAGTCACTTAAAAACTCCCTTTAAGTGCAGAAGTGTGCAGCTGGCCAGGTCCTGACCTGAGTGGCTCCCTCAGGCAGCAGGGAACAGACAGTCCAACCAGAGTAGCTGAGGGAGGGGGCCAGACCCCACGCTCCATATAGTGAGTTGTGCAGGAAAAACTAAAAATAACAGAAAGGCTTTTTTGTACCCACCCACACAACTCAGGCTAGGGAGTGTGGGTGCCAGTGGGTGCTCCAGAGATGGGTGCTCCCTTGGCTCCCTCTCAGGTGGGGGCTACCCTGCTGCCTCCTGCCTGGCTGCTCCCTGCAGAATGCCTTCACACTTACACTGACTGGCAACATTCAGTGAGGGAATTGAATGTGGATCGCACCTAACTGAAGCTTTGCTTGCAAGAGCCATGCTTAAACAGAGAAAGAAAAGCACAAGCTGGAAGGCAGCATCTGTCGCAGAGGAGAAGCAGCCCCTTCCAGCACAAGCTCTTACACACTGGAAGGCACTAAAAACTGCAGCGAGACCTCCACAGCCATCAGCTGCCTGCTGTTTGCTCCACTGGCACAGCAGCAATAAGGACTTCACCACGCAGGAACTGTGGGATGTGTCAAGGACAAGCAGTAGGTGGGGGTGAGGTATCATCCTCCTGAGAGCTGTTAGCAGGGTTTAGATAACCATGCAGTGAATAACCAAGTCTCAGCTGTGGCTTGCTACAATTTTTATTGCTAAAAGCAAAAATGTAGTGCTATCATGCATGATTCTAGCTCAGCTGTCCTCCTGTGGCACAGCTCCCAAAACCATAGGCTTGTTTCCTTCTGCAGCAGCTCCTCCAGGGATAACTGAAGGTAAAATCCAGTCCCTGCTCCTTCACACTGGCTCTCTGAAAAATAAAAAAAAACAGGTGTAACTAAAAACTATAATGGTGACCCTGAACATCTAAGAGAGGATTAAGAAAAAGCAGTTATTCTCAGCAACAGGCACTGAGAAAATAAAGTATGTATTTTAATAAAGCAAGAGCAGGAAAAGAAACTCCAACCATTGCCCCTCTGCCAAAGGAGGATGGCCTGCAAGACCCCAGAGTGGGTCACAGTAGCCAGGCCATGAAATTTCCCTGAAGACTGACTCACTCACTCAGCAGCTCAGACTTAACTGAGCTCCTTCTTTTCTGAGCCTGGCAGCCTTTCCTGTGGCAACAGCACCCTCCAGCTGCTGCCTCTGCAGCACAGCATCATACGCCTACTGCACTGCCCTGGAAACTGCACCACCTCACACCAGATACCTTGGTGACAGGGACATACAGATATTCCCAGGATTCCTGGGCCTCCAAAAAGTAGCAACAGATGCTCCAGCTTTTGTCACTCAGGCACCTAGGCACTTACCCATCACTTCTGGTGTCTGAATTCTCCCTCGCTCCCTGTGTCGGCAGGGCTGTGACCCTCACTGGGTGCTTGGGCTACCCCTTTCAAAACACTGGATATCATCTGCGCTGAAAAAACAACACCATTAAGCAGAAGCAAGCAGAATTGAGATAAGACAAGAAACTACTCCCTTGGACTCACCAGAGATCCTCTTCTCTCTTACGCTCTGTTAGGATCCTGTTCTATAGACTCCACCCTAACACACGTTGCCAGGAACAGTCCCCAAACCACCAATGAGACGGGCAGCACTGCAGCTTCCAAAGTGACCTTCCTAATACCATCCAGAGCAAGAGAAGGAGGAACAAAACCTGATATAAAGCCACCACAAGAATCCTGAATAATAAGAATCAACACTGAGCACGAAGTTGCTCAAAGCACAAAGTCACCTCCCTCAAAACCAGGACTTGGTAAAACTGACAGAAGAGAAGACACAAAGATGGTCACAGTCCCCAGAAAAAGACACCCCTGAGCTCAAAAGACCACCAAGGAACATAAAAAGCCCATGTAAACTCATCAACCTGCTCACCCGCTGGTTCCAAAAGAAAAACATGGAAGGTAACAGACAGAAAGCATGCATCACAGAAAACATGTTGAGGCACAGCAATAAAATCTGGGGGTGTAGCATCCCGAAAAAGCCAAACGCTGAAGCGCTCCAAAGACACACAGTGAAGTGCTCCAGACAGCAGGGTGATGAAGGGCTACTACAGGGCCACGTGTTGAAGAGCTCCAATAAAAGACAGGTGCGGAAGCGCTCCAAAACAGCGAGGCAGTGAAGCACTGCTCCACGATGGTGCCATTAAGCACTCCAACATACACCAGGCATTGCAGAAATCAAGAAAAAAGCCACAGGGTGAAACACCCCAAAAAGAGCCATGTGGTGGGTGTCTCCAAAAAAGCCCAACAAGGCAGTGTTCCCCAAAAGAACAGGTACTGAAGGACACTCTCCAGGGCTCCCTGGAGAAACACTCCGAAAAATCACAGGTGATGAAGAGAGCAGGAGAGTCAGACAGTGAACAACCCCCTAAAGCAGGGTGGTGAAGGAACCCTCCAGGAGGCTGTGATGAACAAGACCTGGGTGGCGCAGTGAAGGACTCCAGAAAAGCCAGGTCACACAGAGAAAGGCTACTCCAGGGTGGCATGGAGAAGGACTCCCAAGAACAGCTGGGCAGCACAGGAAGGACTCCAAGAAGACTTGGGTGGCACAGTGCAGGACTCCCAAAAAGAGGCAGGCAGCGTCATGCAGGCCTTGTCAGGGGTGGCACAGTGACAAACTCCAAGAAGAGCCAGGAGGGACAGTGAAGAGTTCCTCCAGACTGGCATGATGAAGGACCCCCCCAGTGTGGCCTGACGAAGGACTCCTCCATAAGGGCCTGGGAGGACTCCTCTGGGGGACAATGATGAAGTACTCCAAGAAGAGTCCGGTGCACAATGAAGGACTCCTAACGGGCAGCATGGTGAAGGGCTCCTCCGGGGAGGTGCTATGAGGGGCTCCTTTGACAGAGCACAATGAGGGGCTCCTCTTGGGGCAGCACAGTGTAGGGCTCCTCTGGGGCAGTGTGACAAAGGCTCCAAGAAGAGCTGACAGAACACTGAAGGGCTCCTCCAAGACTGCACATTGAAAAGTTACTCCAAGTGGCATAATGAGGGGGTCCTCTGGGGCGGTGCAAGGAGGGGCTCACCCAGCGTGGTGTGATGAAAGGCTTCTTCAAGACAGCGCAGTGAAGGGCTCCTCGAGTCTGAACAATGAGGAGTTACTCTGTGATGTGGGGCGCCTCCAGGTTGGCATGATGAGGGGCTCCCTATGGATCTGCGTGATGAAGGTGAAGCGCGGAAACAAACTCTACAACTCAGAAAGAGTTATAAAGCAGGCATGTTTATTCCAGCCGGGGTGCAAGGGGATTTCTTCACAAAGCTTGCACACCGTCTCTGGCAAGTAGCCAGATATTTATTACAAAAAACCATACATATTCATTTGGAAGGGCTGGGTTATTACAATTAGTTCGGGGAATAGGTGTGATTCTTAGAATTATTCAAGGAGAGAAGTATGTGGTCCTCTTGCAGTGTCCCGCTGTTAAGCAAAGTCCAGATGTCTCCTTCCTCTTCATTAATTTTTCAACTTGGCTTCCTGTGCATGCTCTCCGGCCCTTCGGTTCCTCTCCAGGTTATAGAGTCGGCCTTTTACCTGTTTGTTTTGTTAATTGGAACTTTTGTGTCTGTTAAGATGTCCCAGAAAGTAAGTCCTTTAGCTGGTATGTCTCCCCCTTTATCTCAAAGACAGGGATTAGTTTACTATCTATCCTGTTTTCTGTAAGAATGTTATCTACTTAACATTGCCTGAGGGCTAGGACTCCTTTAGCTTTTTTTTTTGCTTTCCTCATATCAATTCCCCCCTTTTCTTTTACCTGTGCAAATTCTTTTGCTATATCATGCCATTCCCTTAAAGGGTTTTGGCCAAGTATGCACCTACAGTCCCTACCCATAATCCAACCATGTTGATAATCAGTGTCCATCCTTTCATTGGAAATATATAATGAGCCGGTTTAATGTTGTGTACAGGCCCATCCAGACCTCGAGCTCTGGTCCCTAGGACCAATTCCCGCAGCTGTTTTTGTAGGCTGATAACATAATTAGTTACTATTTCATTCCCAATCTAAATGGATGCCCCCCGCCTGTATCATATATGGTTTCCTATATACTATTTCAAAAGAACTTAATCCCTCCTCAATTCTGGGTTTGGTCCCGATTTTAAAAAGTGCTAAAGACAATGATCGAGGCCAAGGTAATTCGACCTCCTGACCTAGTTTTGTAATTTACTTAAGTGATTCATCTTCTCTACTTGACCACTTGCTTGTGGACTATATAGAATATGCAACTGCCAGTCTATTTGTATGATCAATGCAAGTAATTGTTTTAACCATTTGAACCTTAGTAACCAGGAAGTAAGCTTGTTCCATATTTCTTCAAAGTCTAAAGAAGCATTGTCTTTTCATATCTCCTGCAAAATACTTAATTATTGCAATATTATTCCTAAATCTACATTTATTTTTCCTGTTTCACCTATGTGTGTACAACAACTATAATTCACAACTGTGCTCAATCCCCCATGTGAGGCCAACATCATGTTTCACTGTCAGCACTTCAGATTGAGAAATTATTTCATTCAGTAACACTTATTACTTCTGCATGGGAATGCATCTGGCCAACCTGAGAAGGTATCTGTTAACACTAATAAGTACCAACACCCCCCTTTTCTTGGGAGTTCAGAAAAATCTATTTGCCAGTGTTGTCCTGGACTATTACCTTTCACTATAACTCCATTTTTAATTTTACTTGATGTGTTTGCATTGTGGTTTTTGTTTTGTTTGGGGTTTTTTTAGTAAACAGCATAGTCATCTTACTGGTTTTTCAATTTAACTGCTTGTATAGGGCATCTGCTCCCCAATGTTTTCTTATGTTCACCTAAATGTAACTTCTATTGTATGTTGGAAGGCACTGTTATTTGCCCATCTGGAAAATAAACCCATCCATATTTTTCTTTATTACCCTTTAGATCATTAATCAATTTTTGATCCTCCTTTGAATATTTAGGTTTCAAATCTGAGTTTAAGATTGAAAGTTTTACCATCTGGGACCAAAGCTAATGCTATGGTTGCCATTTCTGCCGCCTGTCTGGCCTTTCAATCTGCCAAATTATTTCCAATTTCCTGTTCAGTGTTACCATTTTGATGCCCTCAACAATGCATGATGGCTACTTTTTCAGGGAGTTTTATGGTTTCTAGCAGCCTTAAAATTTCCTCCGCATGTTTTGTTTTCTTTGTGCTGTGAATAATCCTCGTTCTTTCCATATGGCGCATGAGCATGTACTACTCCAAAAGCATATTTCTAATCTTAACCTTTTTCCCTTTTGCCAGTTCTAAAACTTTGGTCAAGGCAATTATTTCAGCCTTCTGAGCAGAAGTCCCTACTGGCAACGATTTAGTTTCTATTACTTCGTCAGTGGTGATCACAGTGTATCCTGCCTTACGGTTTTCCCTGTTTTATGAAGCTGCTTCCATCCATGAACCAGGTGCCTTCAGCATTCTCAAGTGGTTCTTCTTTTAAGTCAGGTCTACTGGAGAAAATGGCTTCCATGATCTCCAGACAGTCACAGGTTAAAGGCTCTGATATGGTCCCACTGAGAAAAGAGGCTGGATTCACAATGTTCGTGGTTCATAATTGGCACCAACCTGTCATTCCAAGGAAAGTTTGGAGTTCTTTTGCCATTCTGGGTTCACGTGTGCGACAGATGGCCTCTTTCCGTTCTCAGCTCTGTTGTTCTTCAGGAATACCAAATCCTAAGTAGGTCACTTGCTTCTGGACCAGTTGAGCTTTCTGTTGAGATACCCGATATCCACTAAGTCCCAGGAAGTTAAGCAAACTGACAGTCCATAGTACACAGTCTTCCTTCATCCTTGTAGCTATGAAAAGGTCACCTACAGATTGTAGTAAAATTCCTCCTAGTGAGGGCAGAGTCCAGGTTTCAAGTTCTCAGGCCAATTGATTCCCAGAGATAGTGGGGCTGGTTTTAAAACCTTGTGGTAACACTGTCCAGGTTAACCGTTTTGGTTTCGGTTGGGTTTTTTTTCCTCCCTGTATCAGGGTTTCCTCATTCAAAAGCAAATAGCTTCTGGCTTTCTTTTTTGCTTTCCTCATATCAAAGGGGTCCTACGGATCAGCACAGTGAAGGGCTCCTCCAGGATGGTGCGACAAGCTGATCCTCTGGGCTTCTTGTGATGAAAGGCTGAAACGGCACAATGAGGGGCTCTTCTGTGGAGGTGTGATATGGGGCTGATAGGGATCGCTGCAGAATTGGCACGGTGAAAGCCTGCTCCAGGACACTGAAACTGTGAGTTCCTCCAGCACAGCATGATGAAGAGCTGCTCTGGAGTGGTGCAGTGAAGGCCTCCTCTGCAGCAGAGTGATGAAGCGCACTTCCAGGGGACCATGATGAGGGGCTCCTCTGAGGCAGTGTGGTGAACAGCTCCTCCAGGGCGGTGTGAGGAAGGACTCGTCCGGGCAGCACAATGAAGGCCTCCTACTGAGCAGCAAAGGGAAGGGCTCCTCGGGGAGAGTGTGCTGAAGGGCTACAAGAAGACCCAACCAGCGTGGGGAGCAGCCCCTCTGGGTGGGGATGATGACATGCTCCTCTGGCATGACACGGTGAACTGTTCCTCTGGTGCAGCGTGGTTGAGGAATCCTTCACTACAATGTGGTGAAGGGCACCTCCAGAGCAAACCAGTAAATGCCTCATCCAGACAGGCATACATGGGCAAACATATGATATGTACGACAAAATACGATACACACGACAGGCAATACAATAAAAACCATATATTACATACCTTACCATGCAATGCATAACAGAGAGAAAATAAAATACATACCATACATAAAATGCAACATACACGATATGATAAGTATCAAACCAAACAGTAAAATACAATATATATAATAATTACAAAACGTTCAAGACGAAACAATAAAAAATACAGCAAAATACATACCACACAATATATGACAAACCATAAAATACCAACCAAATAAACATCAGTATAAAAGTAATTACAATCCAAAAAATGATACACAATACATTACACACTACAACAAGCTACATCCCATATTCACAACTAACACAATACACATGATGCACAAAATGACAGATAAAATACAAGATAAAATATCATTAATAAAACACCATAAATACAATGCAATACAAAACAGCATATAAAACACAAAAGATGATCCAATAAAAAATAATATAACAACCACACTCCGAAGAAGGGATGAAAATTGGATCCTCTGGGGCTGCACGGTGAAGGCCGCATATGGAGCAAGACTCGTCCAGGACGGCGTGATCGAGGCCTCCAAGAAGAGCTGGGATGTGCCGTGCAGAGCTCCTCCGGGGCGGGGCGACGATGGCTCCTCCGGGGCGGCGCAGCCAAGGCGAAGGGCTCCTCCGCGGAGGCAGACGTTACAAACCATACCATACAATACCGTACCCACGATACAAGACAGACAATACCCTACAGACCACACCATAACTTACAGACCTTACCCGACGGTGCAAACCACACCTGTCAGATAACACTACACACAACCCACAGACAAGGAATCACAAGACAAAATACAAGACAGACAATCCAGACCCAAATCCATTACAATACACACACAGGTACTACAAAACACAAAACACATTACAATGCCAAGGACATCACAAAATCTACAGTGCCAAAAAACACAGTATGTCCTCTACAAGAAGGAGCACGCCATACCATACAGAAAAATGCACAAAATAATGCTCAAAAAAACCACAAAATACATTACAAAGAAAAATAAGTTTCTGTACAAAATACATAAAAAGCAACCCAAAATACAATAAATATTACATTAACAAAGAAAAATTGCCATACACAGTATGTTAGAAAATAAAATACATACAATGCAAGGGAAGATACAAATCCTCCAATACATTCAATGCTGTACAGTACATACGATAAAATACCACACAACCAATAAAACAGACGATACAGTGCAAACTACATGGGATACAATTAATGCCATTCCATACCTACAGTGTGCAATAGGATATAAACCAGAACACAATACATGGAGTATACGAAATGCAACACATACAACACATCAAATATATAACACATAAATCTGTACAGAGAATACGTACAAACAATACAATACCCACAGTGATACAGAGGATACTTAACCTAGGATACATTCCAGACCATAAACACACACCATACCGTACGTACAAGAACATCGATACCAAACCCCAATCATACAGTACAACAGATACCATGAAGAGCCTACGACACTTACCAAAATACAAAATAGAATACACAGATGACATGAAATCCCATCCCATACCATACACAAGTCAAAATAATACCCAAAGGACTACATATTCTAACACACAGAAACACGATGATCCACACGATGCAGATGATGCACACCATACCGTAATACATCACAACTCATACAATACCGTAAATACCAAAGCAGATGCTACAACACAATGCACCCTGCAGTACAGACCTCTAAATACCGTATGATACAAGACGCAGAGTAAAACATACCCACTAACAATACAAGACAAAGTACCACACGGCCAATGCAGTACGGCAGAAAGGACGCACAGCACCAGACAACAGAAAAACCCAGACCACACTTACCAGACAATACTTACCCCACGGTCTGCAGAGGGGCGCCTGCCTGCCGCTCCGGCGGCACTCACCAAAGCCCAAAACTCTCTCACGAGGCACCACGCTCAAGGGCTCCTCCCCCACAGGGGTGATGAAGAGCTCACCAGGCACAACGGCAGTGAAGGGCTCCTCCAGGGCAGCGTGCTGAAGGGCTGCAAGGAGACCCACCCAGCGTGCGGAACAGCTCCTCTGGGGCCACCGTCATCAAAAGCTCCTCCAATGCCACACGCTCAAGGGCTCCTCCAGAGCGCTCTGACGCTCAAGGGACTCCTCCAGGGCTTGCATGATGATGGGCTGCTCCGCTGACACGCACAGAAGAGCTCCCTGAGGGCCTCGCAGGAAAAAGCTCCTCTGCTGCAACACGGTGAAGGGCTCCTCCAGGGTAGGGATGATCAAGGCCTCCTCCGGGACAGCACAGTGAAGCTCTCCTGCATGGGCGCCACGCAGGGCTCCGAGGACAGACGGGCAGCACCACCAAGCGCTCCGACGGGCAGGTGTAACAGGGAAGGGCTCCTCCAGCTTGGCGCCATGAAGGGCTGCTCCAAGGCGGGGATGATGCTGGGCTCCTCCAAAGACACAGCAATCAAGGGCCCCCTGGCCCAGCACGAGCAAGGAGGGCTCCTGCATGCCCACAGGGCAAAGGGCACCTCTGGGGCAGGCTGGGGAACAGCTCCTGCCGCACAGCACACGGAAGGAAGGGCTCCAACAGCAGCTCGACCATGCAATGAGGGCCCCCTGCAGAGCCGCACAACCAGGTGCTCCTCGGGAGTCACGATGAAAACGGCATCCTCTGCCGTGACAGGATGAAGAGCTCCTCTGGGTACAGCGTCCGGAAGGGATGCAAGGAGACCCACCAAGCGTGGGGAACAGCTGCTCTCTGGGGCCAGGGTCACCAAGGGCTCCTCCAGTGCCACATGCTCAAGGGCTCCTCCACAGCCATCCGACGCTGAAGGGCTCCTCTGCGGCTGGCATGATGGTGGGCTGCTCCGCTGCCACCCACAGCACAGCTCCTGAGGGCCTCCCGGGACACTGCTCCTCCGCTGCCACCTGTGACCGGCTCCTCTGGGTCACCACGGCAAAGGTCTCCACGGAAACACGCAACGCGTAACAAAGAGATCCACTGCGGTGGGACCGCGGTCGAGGGCTCCTCCAGCACCACGGGATGAAGGGCAGCATCAACACCCAACCAGCGTGGGGCACAGCCCCTCTGGGGCGGGCCTGATCAGGGCCTTCCTCTGCCAGCACACGCTGAACTGCTCCTCCGGGGAGCCACACATTGCAAAACAGACCATACAATACAGACAAATCCATACTGACAGTCCCATATATTATTATTAGACACCTTACCATACTATTACAGACCAGACAGAATAGGCAATACATACTATAGGAGAGAGTAAACCCAGCACCGACGATACATACAAGTCACGGCAATAAAACAGATACAAAAATATGGCAATAAACAAAGATACAAAAATACATGCCACACAATACATGACAAACCATACCATATTAACTCCAGCACAACACAAAGAACAATACAATCCATACCAGACAATACAGGCAGGGCAGTGTCAAACACAATGCAGCACAAGATAGACAAGATGATGCAATACACAGGATTCCACATAGGCCATTCCCTAGATTACACAACACACCGTACAGTACACAACACACCTACCATCCATGAAACACACTACACACAACACAATACAAAATACGATCCACACTACAAGATGCAATATACAGATGCCAGCACACAAAAGGAAATACACTATAGATAAAACGCAATATACCAGAAAGCAGACAATTCCAGACAATGCAGAACAGAATACATCCCATAAATCAATCCAAACACACACAGTACGTACAATAACTAACAGGCCATAACCACCTATATTACGGGAACCATCCCACCATACAAAACACACTACAACACAATTCAAGTCACAAAGGTACACAGCACCAATAATACAAGACATCAGAACACAAGAAATACCATTCCGCAGGGAAAAAGACAACCAACACAAGACATGCAAGGCCGAGCCCCGATGACGAGCGGCTCCTCGGGCAACGTGCAGTGAGCCCACGGACGCTCCGCGGCGGCGTGATCGAGGCCTCCAAGAAGAGCTGGGATGTGCCGTGCAGAGCTCCTCCGGGGTGGGGCGACGATGGCTCCTCCGCGGCGGCGCAGCCAAGGCGAAGGGCTCCTCCGCGGAGGCAGACGTTACAAACCATACCATACAATACCGTACCCACGATACAAGACAGACAATACCCTACAGACCACACCATAACTTACAGACCTTACCTGACGGTGCAAACCACACCTGTCAGATAACACTACACACAACCCACAGACAAGGAATCACAAGACAAAATACAAGACAGACAATCCAGACCCAAATCCATTACAATACACCCACAGGTACTACAAAACAGAAAACACATTACAATGCCAAGGACATCACAAAATCTACAGTGCCAAAAAACACAGTATGTCCTCTACAAGAAGGAGCACGCCATACCATACAGAAAAATGCACAAAATAATGCTCAAAAAAACCACAAAATACAATACATTACAAAGAAAAATAAGTTTCTGTACAAAATACATAAAAAGCAACCCAAAATACAATAAATATTACATTACCAAAGAAAAATTGCCATACACAGTATGTTAGAAAATAAAATACATACAATGCAAGGGAAGATACAAATCCTCCAATACATTCAATGCTGTACAGTACATACCATAAAATACCACACAACCAATAAAACAGACGATACAGTGCAAACTACATGGGATACAATTAATGCCATTCCATACCTACAGTGTGCAATAGGATATAAACCAGAACACAATACATGGAGTATACGAAATGCAACACATACAACACATCAAATATATAACACAAAAATCTGTACAGAGAATACGTACAAACAATACAATACCCACAGTGATACAGAGGATACTTAACCTAGGATACGTTCCAGACCATAAACACACACCATACCGTACGTACAAGAACATCGATACCAAACCCCAATCATACAGTACAACAGATACCATGAAGAGCCTACGACACTTACCAAAATACAAAATAGAATACACAGATGACATGAAATCCCATCCCATACCATACACAAGTCAAAATAATACCCAAAGGACTACATATTCTAACACACAGAAACACGATGATCCACACGATGCAGATGATGCATACCATACCGTAATACATCACAACTCATACAATACCGTAAATACCAAAGCAGATGCTACAACACAATGCACCCTGCAGTACAGACCTCTAAATACCGTATGATACAAGACGCAGAGTAAAACATACCCACTAACAATACAAGACAAAGTACCACACGGCCAATGCAGTACGGCAGAAAGGACGCACAGCACCAGACAACAGAAAAACCCAGACCACACTTACCAGACAATACTTACCCCACGGTCTGCAGAGGGGCGCCTGCCTGCCGCTCCGGCGGCACTCACCAAAGACCAAAACTCTCTCACGAGGCACCACGCTCAAGGGCTCCTCCCCCACAGGGGTGATGAAGAGCTCACCAGGCACAACAGCAGTGAAGGGCTCCTCCAGGGCAGCGTGCTGAAGGGCTGCAAGGAGACCCACCCAGCGTGCGGAACAGCTCCTCTGGGGCCACCGTCATCAAAAGCTCCTCCAATGCCACACGCTCAAGGGCTCCTCCAGAGCGCTCTGACGCTCAAGGGGCTCCTCCAGGGCTTGCATGATGATGGGCTGCTCCGCTGACACGCACAGAAGAGCTCCCTGAGGGCCTCGCAGGAACAGGCTCCTCCGCTGCAACACGGTGAAGGGCTCCTCCAGGGTAGGGATGATCAAGGCCTCCTCCGGGACAGCACAGTGAAGCTCTCCTGCATGGGCGCCACGCAGGGCTCCAAGGACAGACGGGCAGCACCACCAAGCGCTCCGACGGGCAGGTGTAACAGGGAAGGGCTCCTCCAGCTTGGCGCCATGAAGGGCTGCTCCAAGGCGGGGATGATGCTGGGCTCCTCCAAAGACACAGCAATCAAGGGCCCCCTGGCCCAGCACGAGCAAGGAGGGCTCCTGCATGCCCACAGGGCAAAGGGCACCTCTGGGGCAGGCTGGGGAACAGCTCCTGCCGCACAGCACACGGAAGGAAGGGCTCCAACAGCAGCTCGACCATGCAATGAGGACCCCCTGCAGAGCCGCACAACCAGGTGCTCCTCGGGAGACACGATGAAAACGGCATCCTCTGCCGTGGCAGGATGAAGAGCTCCTCTGGGTACAGCGTCCGGAAGGGCTGCAAGGAGACCCACCAAGCGTGGGGAACAGCTGCTCTCTGGGGCCAGGGTCACCAAGGGCTCCTCCAGTGCCACATGCTCAAGGGCTCCTCCACAGCCCTCCGACGCTGAAGGGCTCCTCTGCGGCTGGCATGATGGTGGGCTGCTCCGCTGCCACCCACAGCACAGCTCCTGAGGGCCTCCCGGGACACTGCTCCTCCGCTGCCACCTGTGACCGGCTCCTCTGGGTCACCACGGCAAAGGTCTCCACGGAAACACGCAACGCGTAACAAAGAGATCCACTGCGGTGGGACCGCGGTCGAGGGCTCCTCCAGCACCACGGGATGAAGGGCAGCATCAACACCCAACCAGCGTGGGGCACAGCCCCTCTGGGGCGGGCTTGACTAGGGCCTTCCTCTGCCAGCACACGCTGAACTGCTCCTCCGGGGAGCCACACATTGCAAAACATACCATACAATACAGACAAATCCATACTGACAGTCCCATATATTATTATTAGACACCTTACCATACTATTACAGACCAGACAGAAAAGGCAATACATACTATAGGAGAGAGTAAACCCAGCACCGACGATACATACAAGTCACGGCAATAAAACAGATACAAAAATATGGCAATAAACAAAGATACAAAAATACATGCCACACAATACATGACAAACCATACCATATTAACTCCAGCACAACACAAAGAACAATACAATCCATACCAGACAATACAGGCAGGGCAGTGTCAAACACAATGCAGCACAAGATAGACAAGATGATGCAATACACGGGATTCCACATAGGCCATTCCCTAGATTACACAACACACCGTACAGTACACAACACACCTACCATCCATGAAACACACTACACACAACACAATACAAAATACGATCCACACTACAAGATGCAATATACAGATGCCAGCACACAAAAGGAAATACACTATATATAAAACGCAATATACCAGAAAGCAGACAATTCCAGACAATGCAGAACAGAATACATCCCATAAATCAATCCAAACACACACAGTACGTACAATAACTAACAGGCCATAACCACCTATATTACGGGAACCATCCCACCATACAAAACACACTACAACACAATTCAAGTCACAAAGGTACACAGCACCAATAATACAAGACATCAGAACACAAGAAATACCATTCCGCAGGGAAAAAGACAACCAACACAAGACATGCAAGGCAGAGCCCCGATGACGAGCGGCTCCTCGGGCAACGTGCAGTGAGCCCAGGGATGCTCCGCGGCTGCGTGATCGAGGCCTCCAAGAAGAGCTGGGATGTGCCGTGCAGAGCTCCTCCGGGGCGGGGCGACGATGGGGCCTCCGCGGCGGCGCAGCCAAGGCGAAGGGCTCCTCCGCGGAGGCAGACGTTACAAACCATACCATACAATACCGTACCCACGATACAAGACAGACAATACCCTACAGACCACACCATAACTTACAGACCTTACCCGACGGTGCAAACCACACCTGTCAGATAACACTACACACAACCCACAGACAAGGAATCACAAGACAAAATACAAGACAGACAATCCAGACCCAAATCCATTACAATACACACACAGGTACTACAAAACACAAAACACATTACAATGCCAAGGACATCACAAAATCTACAGTGCCAAAAAACACAGTATGTCCTCTACAAGAAGGAGCACGCCATACCATACAGAAAAATGCACAAAATAATGCTCAAAAAAACCACAAAATACAATACATTACAAAGAAAAATAAGTTTCTGTACAAAATACATAAAAAGCAACCCAAAATACAATAAATATTACATTACCAAAGAAAAATTGCCATACACAGTATGTTAGAAAATAAAATACATACAATGCAAGGGAAGATACAAATCCTCCAATACATTCAATGCTGTACAGTACATACCATAAAATACCACACAACCAATAAAACAGACGATACAGTGCAAACTACATGGGATACAATTAATGCCATTCCATACCTACAGTGTGCAATAGGATATAAACCAGAACACAATACATGGAGTATACGAAATGCAACACATACAACACATCAAATATATAACACAAAAATCTGTACAGAGAATACGTACAAACAATACAATACCCACAGTGATACAGAGGATACTTAACCTAGGATACATTCCAGACCATAAACACACACCATACCGTACGTACAAGAACATCGATACCAAACCCCAATCATACAGTACAACAGATACCATGAAGAGCCTACGACACTTACCAAAATACAAAATAGAATACACAGATGACATGAAATCCCATCCCATACCATACACAAGTCAAAATAATACCCAAAGGACTACATATTCTAACACACAGAAACACGATGATCCATACGATGCAGATGATGCATACCATACCGTAATACATCACAACTCATACAATACCGTAAATACCAAAGCAGATGCTACAACACAATGCACCCTGCAGTACAGACCTCTAAATACCGTATGATACAAGACGCAGAGTAAAACATACCCACTAACAATACAATACAAAGTACCACACGGCCAATGCAGTACGGCAGAAAGGACGCACAGCACCAGACAACAGAAAAACCCAGACCACACTTACCAGACAATACTTACCCCACGGTCTGCAGAGGGGCGCCTGCCTGCCGCTCCGGCGGCACTCACCAAAGCCCAAAACTCTCTCACGACGCACCACGCTCAAGGGCTCCTCCCCCACAGGGGTGATGAAGAGCTCACCAGGCACAACAGCAGTGAAGGGCTCCTCCAGGGCAGCGTGCTGAAGGGCTGCAAGGAGACCCACCCAGCGTGCGGAACAGCTCCTCTGGGGCCACCGTCATCAAAAGCTCCTCCAATGCCACACGCTCAAGGGCTCCTCCAGAGCGCTCTGACGCTCAAGGGGCTCCTCCAGGGCTTGCATGATGATGGGCTGCTCCGCTGACACGCACAGAAGAGCTCCCTGAGGGCCTCGCAGGAAAAGGCTCCTCCGCTGCAACACGGTGAAGGGCTCCTCCAGGGTAGGGATGATCAAGGCCTCCTCCGGGACAGCACAGTGAAGCTCTCCTGCATGGGCGCCACGCAGGGCTCCAAGGACAGACGGGCAGCACCACCAAGCGCTCCGACGGGCAGGTGTAACAGGGAAGGGCTCCTCCAGCTTGGCGCCATGAAGGGCTGCTCCAAGGCGGGGATGATGCTGGGCTCCTCCAAAGACACAGCAATCAAGGGCCCCCTGGCCCAGCACGAGCAAGGAGGGCTCCTGCATGCCCACAGGGCAAAGGGCACCTCTGGGGCAGGCTGGGGAACAGCTCCTGCCGCACAGCACACGGAAGGAAGGGCTCCAACAGCAGCTCGACCATGCAATGAGGACCCCCTGCAGAGCCGCACAACCAGGTGCTCCTCGGGAGACACGATGAAAACGGCATCCTCTGCCGTGGCAGGATGAAGAGCTCCTCTGGGTACAGCGTCCGGAAGGGATGCAAGGAGACCCACCAAGCGTGGGGAACAGCTGCTCTCTGGGGCCAGGGTCACCAAGGGCTCCTCCAGTGCCACATGCTCAAGGGCTCCTCCACAGCCCTCCGACGCTGAAGGGCTCCTCTGCGGCTGGCATGATGGTGGGCTGCTCCGCTGCCACCCACAGCACAGCTCCTGAGGGCCTCCCGGGACACTGCTCCTCCGCTGCCACCTGTGACCGGCTCCTCTGGGTCACCACGGCAAAGGTCTCCACGGAAACACGCAACGCGTAACAAAGAGATCCACTGCGGTGGGACCGCGGTCGAGGGCTCCTCCAGCACCACGGGATGAAGGGCAGCATCAACACCCAACCAGCGTGGGGCACAGCCCCTCTGGGGCGGGCCTGATCAGGGCCTTCCTCTGCCAGCACACGCTGAACTGCTCCTCCGGGGAGCCACACATTGCAAAACATAGCATACAATACAGACAAATCCATACTGACAGTCCCATATATTATTATTAGACACCTTACCATACTATTACAGACCAGACAGAAAAGGCAATACATACTATAGGAGAGAGTAAACCCAGCACCGACGATACATACAAGTCACGGCAATAAAACAGATACAAAAATATGGCAATAAACAAAGATACAAAAATACATGCCACACAATACATGACAAACCATACCATATTAACTCCAGCACAACACAAAGAACAATACAATCCATACCAGACAATACAGGCAGGGCAGTGTCAAACACAATGCAGCACAAGATAGACAAGATGATGCAATACACAGGATTCCACATAGGCCATTCCCTAGATTACACAACACACCGTACAGTACACAACACACCTACCATCCATGAAACACACTACACACAACACAATACAAAATACGATCCACACTACAAGATGCAATATACAGATGCCAGCACACAAAAGGAAATACACTATAGATAAAACGCAATATACCAGAAAGCAGACAATTCCAGACAATGCAGAACAGAATACATCCCATAAATCAATCCAAACACACACAGTACGTACAATAACTAACAGGCCATAACCACCTATATTACGGGAACCATCCCACCATACAAAACACACTACAACACAATTCAAGTCACAAAGGTACACAGCACCAATAATACAAGACATCAGAACACAAGAAATACCATTCCGCAGGGAAAAAGACAACCAACACAAGACATGCAAGGCAGAGCCCCGATGACGAGCGGCTCCTCGGGCAACGTGCAGTGAGCCCAGGGATGCTCCGCGGCTGCGTGATCGAGGCCTCCAAGAAGAGCTGGGATGTGCCGTGCAGAGCTCCTCCGGGGCGGGGCGACGATGGGGCCTCCGCGGCGGCGCAGCCAAGGCGAAGGGCTCCTCCGCGGAGGCAGACGTTACAAACCATACCATACAATACCGTACCCACGATACAAGACAGACAATACCCTACAGACCACACCATAACTTACAGACCTTACCCGACGGTGCAAACCACACCTGTCAGATAACACTACACACAACCCACAGACAAGGAATCACAAGACAAAATACAAGACAGACAATCCAGACCCAAATCCATTACAATACACACACAGGTACTACAAAACACAAAACACATTACAATGCCAAGGACATCACAAAATCTACAGTGCCAAAAAACACAGTATGTCCTCTACAAGAAGGAGCACGCCATACCATACAGAAAAATGCACAAAATAATGCTCAAAAAAACCACAAAATACAATACATTACAAAGAAAAATAAGTTTCTGTACAAAATACATAAAAAGCAACCCAAAATACAATAAATATTACATTACCAAAGAAAAATTGCCATACACAGTATGTTAGAAAATAAAATACATACAATGCAAGGGAAGATACAAATCCTCCAATACATTCAATGCTGTACAGTACATACCATAAAATACCACACAACCAATAAAACAGACGATACAGTGCAAACTACATGGGATACAATTAATGCCATTCCATACCTACAGTGTGCAATAGGATATAAACCAGAACACAATACATGGAGTATACGAAATGCAACACATACAACACATCAAATATATAACACAAAAATCTGTACAGAGAATACGTACAAACAATACAATACCCACAGTGATACAGAGGATACTTAACCTAGGATACGTTCCAGACCATAAACACACACCATACCGTACGTACAAGAACATCGATACCAAACCCCAATCATACAGTACAACAGATACCATGAAGAGCCTACGACACTTACCAAAATACAAAATAGAATACACAGATGACATGAAATCCCATCCCATACCATACACAAGTCAAAATAATACCCAAAGGACTACATATTCTAACACACAGAAACACGATGATCCACACGATGCAGATGATGCATACCATACCGTAATACATCACAACTCATACAATACCGTAAATACCAAAGCAGATGCTACAACACAATGCACCCTGCAGTACAGACCTCTAAATACCGTATGATACAAGACGCAGAGTAAAACATACCCACTAACAATACAAGACAAAGTACCACACGGCCAATGCAGTACGGCAGAAAGGACGCACAGCACCAGACAACAGAAAAACCCAGACCACACTTACCAGACAATACTTACCCCACGGTCTGCAGAGGGGCGCCTGCCTGCCGCTCCGGCGGCACTCACCAAAGCCCAAAACTCTCTCACGACGCACCACGCTCAAGGGCTCCTCCCCCACAGGGGTGATGAAGAGCTCACCAGGCACAACAGCAGTGAAGGGCTCCTCCAGGGCAGCGTGCTGAAGGGCTGCAAGGAGACCCACCCAGCGTGCGGAACAGCTCCTCTGGGGCCACCGTCATCAAAAGCTCCTCCAATGCCACACGCTCAAGGGCTCCTCCAGAGCGCTCTGACGCTCAAGGGGCTCCTCCAGGGCTTGCATGATGATGGGCTGCTCCGCTGACACGCACAGAAGAGCTCCCTGAGGGCCTCGCAGGAACAGGCTCCTCCGCTGCAACACGGTGAAGGGCTCCTCCAGGGTAGGGATGATCAAGGCCTCCTCCGGGACAGCACAGTGAAGCTCTCCTGCATGGGCGCCACGCAGGGCTCCAAGGACAGACGGGCAGCACCACCAAGCGCTCCGACGGGCAGGTGTAACAGGGAAGGGCTCCTCCAGCTTGGCGCCATGAAGGGCTGCTCCAAGGCGGGGATGATGCTGGGCTCCTCCAAAGACACAGCAATCAAGGGCCCCCTGGCCCAGCACGAGCAAGGAGGGCTCCTGCATGCCCACAGGGCAAAGGGCACCTCTGGGGCAGGCTGGGGAACAGCTCCTGCCGCACAGCACACGGAAGGAAGGGCTCCAACAGCAGCTCGACCATGCAATGAGGACCCCCTGCAGAGCCGCACAACCAGGTGCTCCTCGGGAGACACGATGAAAACGGCATCCTCTGTCGTGGCAGGATGAAGAGCTCCTCTGGGTACAGCGTCCGGAAGGGCTGCAAGGAGACCCACCAAGCGTGGGGAACAGCTGCTCTCTGGGGCCAGGGTCACCAAGGGCTCCTCCAGTGCCACATGCTCAAGGGCTCCTCCACAGCCCTCCGACGCTGAAGGGCTCCTCTGCGGCTGGCATGATGGTGGGCTGCTCCGCTGCCACCCACAGCACAGCTCCTGAGGGCCTCCCGGGACACTGCTCCTCCGCTGCCACCTGTGACCGGCTCCTCTGGGTCACCACGGCAAAGGTCTCCACGGAAACACGCAACGCGTAACAAAGAGATCCACTGCGGTGGGACCGCGGTCGAGGGCTCCTCCAGCACCACGGGATGAAGGGCAGCATCAACACCCAACCAGCGTGGGGCACAGCCCCTCTGGGGCGGGCCTGACCAGGGCCTTCCTCTGCCAGCACACGCTGAACTGCTCCTCCGGGGAGCCACACATTGCAAAACAGACCATACAATACAGACAAATCCATACTGACAGTCCCATATATTATTATTAGACACCTTACCATACTATTACAGACCAGACAGAAAAGGCAATACATACTATAGGAGAGAGTAAACCCAGCACCGACGATACATACAAGTCACGGCAATAAAACAGATACAAAAATATGGCAATAAACAAAGATACAAAAATACATGCCACACAATACATGACAAACCATACATTATTAACTACAGCACAACACAAAGAACAATACAATCCATACCAGACAATACAGGCAGGGCAGTGTCAAACACAATGCAGCACAAGATAGACAAGATGATGCAATACACGGGATTCCACATAGGCCATTCCCTAGATTACACAACACACCGTACAGTACACAACACACCTACCATCCATGAAACACACTACACACAACACAATACAAAATACGATCCACACTACAAGATGCAATATACAGATGCCAGCACACAGAAGGAAATACACTATATATAAAACACAATATACCAGAAAGCAGACAATTCCAGACAATGCAGAACAGAATACATCCCATAAATCAATCCAAACACACACAGTACGTACAATAACTAACAGGCCATAACCACCTATATTACGGGAACCATCCCACCATACAAAACACACTACAACACAATTCAAGTCACAAAGGTACACAGCACCAGTAATACAAGACATCAGAACACAAGAAATACCATTCCGCAGGGAAAAAGACAACCAACACAAGACATGCAAGGCCGAGCCCCGATGACGAGCGGCTCCTCGGGCAACGTGCAGTGAGCCCAGGGATGCTCCGCGGTGGCGTGATCGAGGCCTCCAAGATGAGCTGGGATGTGCCGTGAAGAGCTCCTCCGGGGTGGGGCGAGGATGGCTCCTCCGCGGCGGCGCAGCCAAGGCGAAGGGCTCCTCCGCGGAGGCAGACGTTACAAACCATACCATACAATACCGTACCCACGATACAAGACAGACAATACCCTACAGACCACACCATAACTTACAGACCTTACCCGACGGTGCAAACCACACCTGTCAGATAACACTACACACAACCCACAGACAAGGAATCACAAGACAAAATACAAGACAGACAATCCAGACCCAAATCCATTACAATACACACACAGGTACTACAAAACACAAAACACATTACAATGCCAAGGACATCACAAAATCTACAGTGCCAAAAAACACAGTATGTCCTCTACAAGAAGGAGCACGCCATACCATACAGAAAAATGCACAAAATAATGCTCAAAAAAACCACAAAATACAATACATTACAAAGAAAAATAAGTTTCTGTACAAAATACATAAAAAGCAACCCAAAATACAATAAATATTACATTACCAAAGAAAAATTGCCATACACAGTATGTTAGAAAATAAAATACATACAATGCAAGGGAAGATACAAATCCTCCAATACATTCAATGCTGTACAGTACATACCATAAAATACCACACAACCAATAAAACAGACGATACAGTGCAAACTACATGGGATACAATTAATGCCATTCCATACCTACAGTGTGCAATAGGATATAAACCAGAACACAATACATGGAGTATACGAAATGCAACACATACAACACATCAAATATATAACACAAAAATCTGTACAGAGAATACGTACAAACAATACAATACCCACAGTGATACAGAGGATACTTAACCTAGGATACGTTCCAGACCATAAACACACACCATACCGTACGTACAAGAACATCGATACCAAACCCCAATCATACAGTACAACAGATACCATGAAGAGCCTACGACACTTACCAAAATACAAAATAGAATACACAGATGACATGAAATCCCATCCCATACCATACACAAGTCAAAATAATACCCAAAGGACTACATATTCTAACACACAGAAACACGATGATCCACACGATGCAGATGATGCACACCATACCGTAATACATCACAACTCATACAATACCGTAAATACCAAAGCAGATGCTACAACACAATGCACCCTGCAGTACAGACCTCTAAATACCGTATGATACAAGACACAGAGTAAAACATACCCACTAACAATACAAGACAAAGTACCACACGGCCAATGCAGTACGGCAGAAAGGACGCACAGCACCAGACAACAGAAAAACCCAGACCACACTTACCAGACAATACTTACCCCACGGTCTGCAGAGGGGCGCCTGCCTGCCGCTCCGGCGGCACTCACCAAAGCCCAAAACTCTCTCACGAGGCACCACGCTCAAGGGCTCCTCCCCCACAGGGGTGATGAAGAGCTCACCAGGCACAACAGCAGTGAAGGGCTCCTCCAGGGCAGCGTGCTGAAGGGCTGCAAGGAGACCCACCCAGCGTGCGGAACAGCTCCTCTGGGGCCACCGTCATCAAAAGCTCCTCCAATGCCACACGCTCAAGGGCTCCTCCAGAGCGCTCTGACGCTCAAGGGGCTCCTCCAGGGCTTGCATGATGATGGGCTGCTCTGCTGACACGCACAGAAGAGCTCCCTGAGGGCCTCGCAGGAAAAGGCTCCTCCGCTGCAACACGGTGAAGGGCTCCTCCAGGGTAGGGATGATCAAGGCCTCCTCCGGGACAGCACAGTGAAGCTCTCCTGCATGGGCGCCACGCAGGGCTCCAAGGACAGACGGGCAGCACCACCAAGCGCTCCGACGGGCAGGTGTAACAGGGAAGGGCTCCTCCAGCTTGGCGCCATGAAGGGCTGCTCCAAGGCGGGGATGATGCTGGGCTCCTCCAAAGACACAGCAATCAAGGGCCCCCTGGCCCAGCACGAGCAAGGAGGGCTCCTGCATGCCCACAGGGCAAAGGGCACCTCTGGGGCAGGCTGGGGAACAGCTCCTGTCGCACAGCACACGGAAGGAAGGGCTCCAACAGCAGCTCGACCATGCAATGAGGACCCCCTGCAGAGCCGCACAACCAGGTGCTCCTCGGGAGACACGATGAAAACGGCATCCTCTGCCGTGGCAGGATGAAGAGCTCCTCTGGGTACAGCGTCCGGAAGGGCTGCAAGGAGACCCACCAAGCGTGGGGAACAGCTGCTCTCTGGGGCCAGGGTCACCAAGGGCTCCTCCAGTGCCACATGCTCAAGGGCTCCTCCACTGCCCTCCGACGCTGAAGGGCTCCTCTGCGGCTGGCATGATGGTGGGCTGCTCCGCTGCCACCCACAGCACAGCTCCTGAGGGCCTCCCGGGACACTGCTCCTCCGCTGCCACCTGTGACCGGCTCCTCTGGGTCACCACGGCAAAGGTCTCCACGGAAACACGCAACGCGTAACAAAGAGATCCACTGCGGTGGGACCGCGGTCGAGGGCTCCTCCAGCACCACGGGATGAAGGGCAGCATCAACACCCAACCAGCGTGGGGCACAGCCCCTCTGGGGCGGGCCTGATCAGGGCCTTCCTCTGCCAGCACACGCTGAACTGCTCCTCCGGGGAGCCACACATTGCAAAACATAGCATACAATACAGACAAATCCATACTGACAGTCCCATATATTATTATTAGACACCTTACCATACTATTACAGACCAGACAGAAAAGGCAATACATACTATAGGAGAGAGTAAACCCAGCACCGACGATACATACAAGTCACGGCAATAAAACAGATACAAAAATATGGCAATAAACAAAGATACAAAAATACATGCCACACAATACATGACAAACCATACCATATTAACTCCAGCACAACACAAAGAACAATACAATCCATACCAGACAATACAGGCAGGGCAGTGTCAAACACAATGCAGCACAAGATAGACAAGATGATGCAATACACAGGATTCCACATAGGCCATTCCCTAGATTACACAACACACCGTACAGTACACAACACACCTACCATCCATGAAACACACTACACACAACACAATACAAAATACGATCCACACTACAAGATGCAATATACAGATGCCAGCACACAAAAGGAAATACACTATAGATAAAACGCAATATACCAGAAAGCAGACAATTCCAGACAATGCAGAACAGAATACATCCCATAAATCAATCCAAACACACACAGTACGTACAATAACTAACAGGCCATAACCACCTATATTACGGGAACCATCCCACCATACAAAACACACTACAACACAATTCAAGTCACAAAGGTACACAGCACCAATAATACAAGACATCAGAACACAAGAAATACCATTCCGCAGGGAAAAAGACAACCAACACAAGACATGCAAGGCAGAGCCCCGATGACGAGCGGCTCCTCGGGCAACGTGCAGTGAGCCCAGGGATGCTCCGCGGCTGCGTGATCGAGGCCTCCAAGAAGAGCTGGGATGTGCCGTGCAGAGCTCCTCCGGGGCGGGGCGACGATGGGGCCTCCGCGGCGGCGCAGCCAAGGCGAAGGGCTCCTCCGCGGAGGCAGACGTTACAAACCATACCATACAATACCGTACCCACGATACAAGACAGACAATACCCTACAGACCACACCATAACTTACAGACCTTACCCGACGGTGCAAACCACACCTGTCAGATAACACTACACACAACCCACAGACAAGGAATCACAAGACAAAATACAAGACAGACAATCCAGACCCAAATCCATTACAATACACACACAGGTACTACAAAACACAAAACACATTACAATGCCAAGGACATCACAAAATCTACAGTGCCAAAAAACACAGTATGTCCTCTACAAGAAGGAGCACGCCATACCATACAGAAAAATGCACAAAATAATGCTCAAAAAAACCACAAAATACAATACATTACAAAGAAAAATAAGTTTCTGTACAAAATACATAAAAAGCAACCCAAAATACAATAAATATTACATTACCAAAGAAAAATTGCCATACACAGTATGTTAGAAAATAAAATACATACAATGCAAGGGAAGATACAAATCCTCCAATACATTCAATGCTGTACAGTACATACCATAAAATACCACACAACCAATAAAACAGACGATACAGTGCAAACTACATGGGATACAATTAATGCCATTCCATACCTACAGTGTGCAATAGGATATAAACCAGAACACAATACATGGAGTATACGAAATGCAACACATACAACACATCAAATATATAACACAAAAATCTGTACAGAGAATACGTACAAACAATACAATACCCACAGTGATACAGAGGATACTTAACCTAGGATACATTCCAGACCATAAACACACACCATACCGTACGTACAAGAACATCGATACCAAACCCCAATCATACAGTACAACAGATACCATGAAGAGCCTACGACACTTACCAAAATACAAAATAGAATACACAGATGACATGAAATCCCATCCCATACCATACACAAGTCAAAATAATACCCAAAGGACTACATATTCTAACACAGTGAAACACGATGATCCATACGATGCAGATGATGCATACCATACCGTAATACATCACAACTCATACAATACCGTAAATACCAAAGCAGATGCTACAACACAATGCACCCTGCAGTACAGACCTCTAAATACCGTATGATACAAGACGCAGAGTAAAACATACCCACTAACAATACAAGACAAAGTACCACACGGCCAATGCAGTACGGCAGAAAGGACGCACAGCACCAGACAACAGAAAAACCCAGACCACACTTACCAGACAATACTTACCCCACGGTCTGCAGAGGGGCGCCTGCCTGCCGCTCCGGCGGCACTCACCAAAGACCAAAACTCTCTCACGACGCACCACGCTCAAGGGCTCCTCCCCCACAGGGGTGATGAAGAGCTCACCAGGCACAACAGCAGTGAAGGGCTCCTCCAGGGCAGCGTGCTGAAGGGCTGCAAGGAGACCCACCCAGCGTGCGGAACAGCTCCTCTGGGGCCACCGTCATCAAAAGCTCCTCCAATGCCACACGCTCAAGGGCTCCTCCAGAGCGCTCTGACGCTCAAGGGGCTCCTCCAGGGCTTGCATGATGATGGGCTGCTCCGCTGACACGCACAGAAGAGCTCCCTGAGGGCCTCGCAGGAAAAGGCTCCTCCGCTGCAACACGGTGAAGGGCTCCTCCAGGGTAGGGATGATCAAGGCCTCCTCCGGGACAGCACAGTGAAGCTCTCCTGCATGGGCGCCACGCAGGGCTCCAAGGACAGACGGGCAGCACCACCAAGCGCTCCGACGGGCAGGTGTAACAGGGAAGGGCTCCTCCAGCTTGGCGCCATGAAGGGCTGCTCCAAGGCGGGGATGATGCTGGGCTCCTCCAAAGACACAGCAATCAAGGGCCCCCTGGCCCAGCACGAGCAAGGAGGGCTCCTGCATGCCCACAGGGCAAAGGGCACCTCTGGGGCAGGCTGGGGAACAGCTCCTGCCGCACAGCACACGGAAGGAAGGGCTCCAACAGCAGCTCGACCATGCAATGAGGACCCCCTGCAGAGCCGCACAACCAGGTGCTCCTCGGGAGACACGATGAAAACGGCATCCTCTGCCGTGGCAGGATGAAGAGCTCCTCTGGGTACAGCGTCCGGAAGGGCTGCAAGGAGACCCACCAAGCGTGGGGAACAGCTGCTCTCTGGGGCCAGGGTCACCAAGGGCTCCTCCAGTGCCACATGCTCAAGGGCTCCTCCACTGCCCTCCGACGCTGAAGGGCTCCTCTGCGGCTGGCATGATGGTGGGCTGCTCCGCTGCCACCCACAGCACAGCTCCTGAGGGCCTCCCGGGACACTGCTCCTCCGCTGCCACCTGTGACCGGCTCCTCTGGGTCACCACGGCAAAGGTCTCCACGGAAACACGCAACGCGTAACAAAGAGATCCACTGCGGTGGGACCGCGGTCGAGGGCTCCTCCAGCACCACGGGATGAAGGGCAGCATCAACACCCAACCAGCGTGGGGCACAGCCCCTCTGGGGCGGGCCTGATCAGGGCCTTCCTCTGCCAGCACACGCTGAACTGCTCCTCCGGGGAGCCACACATTGCAAAACATAGCATACAATACAGACAAATCCATACTGACAGTCCCATATATTATTATTAGACACCTTACCATACTATTACAGACCAGACAGAAAAGGCAATACATACTATAGGAGAGAGTAAACCCAGCACCGACGATACATACAAGTCACGGCAATAAAACAGATACAAAAATATGGCAATAAACAAAGATACAAAAATACATGCCACACAATACATGACAAACCATACCATATTAACTACAGCACAACACAAAGAACAATACAATCCATACCAGACAATACAGGCAGGGCAGTGTCAAACACAATGCAGCACAAGATAGACAAGATGATGCAATACACAGGATTCCACATAGGCCATTCCCTAGATTACACAACACACCGTACAGTACACAACACACCTACCATCCATGAAACACACTACACACAACACAATACAAAATACGATCCACACTACAAGATGCAATATACAGATGCCAGCACACAAAAGGAAATACACTATAGATAAAACGCAATATACCAGAAAGCAGACAATTCCAGACAATGCAGAACAGAATACATCCCATAAATCAATCCAAACACACACAGTACGTACAATAACTAACAGGCCATAACCACCTATATTACGGGAACCATCCCACCATACAAAACACACTACAACACAATTCAAGTCACAAAGGTACACAGCACCAATAATACAAGACATCAGAACACAAGAAATACCATTCCGCAGGGAAAAAGACAACCAACACAAGACATGCAAGGCAGAGCCCCGATGACGAGCGGCTCCTCGGGCAACGTGCAGTGAGCCCAGGGATGCTCCGCGGCTGCGTGATCGAGGCCTCCAAGAAGAGCTGGGATGTGCCGTGCAGAGCTCCTCCGGGGCGGGGCGACGATGGGGCCTCCGCGGCGGCGCAGCCAAGGCGAAGGGCTCCTCCGCGGAGGCAGACGTTACAAACCATACCATACAATACCGTACCCACGATACAAGACAGACAATACCCTACAGACCACACCATAACTTACAGACCTTACCCGACGGTGCAAACCACACCTGTCAGATAACACTACACACAACCCACAGACAAGGAATCACAAGACAAAATACAAGACAGACAATCCAGACCCAAATCCATTACAATACACACACAGGTACTACAAAACACAAAACACATTACAATGCCAAGGACATCACAAAATCTACAGTGCCAAAAAACACAGTATGTCCTCTACAAGAAGGAGCACGCCATACCATACAGAAAAATGCACAAAATAATGCTCAAAAAAACCACAAAATACAATACATTACAAAGAAAAATAAGTTTCTGTACAAAATACATAAAAAGCAACCCAAAATACAATAAATATTACATTACCAAAGAAAAATTGCCATACACAGTATGTTAGAAAATAAAATACATACAATGCAAGGGAAGATACAAATCCTCCAATACATTCAATGCTGTACAGTACATACCATAAAATACCACACAACCAATAAAACAGACGATACAGTGCAAACTACATGGGATACAATTAATGCCATTCCATACCTACAGTGTGCAATAGGATATAAACCAGAACACAATACATGGAGTATACGAAATGCAACACATACAACACATCAAATATATAACACAAAAATCTGTACAGAGAATACGTACAAACAATACAATACCCACAGTGATACAGAGGATACTTAACCTAGGATACATTCCAGACCATAAACACACACCATACCGTACGTACAAGAACATCGATACCAAACCCCAATCATACAGTACAACAGACACCATGAAGAGCCTACGACACTTACCAAAATACAAAATAGAACACACAGATGACATGAAATCCCATCCCATACCATACACAAGTCAAAATAATACCCAAAGGACTACATATTCTAACACACAGAAACACGATGATCCATACGATGCAGATGATGCATACCATACCGTAATACATCACAACTCATACAATACCGTAAATACCAAAGCAGATGCTACAACACAATGCACCCTGCAGTACAGACCTCTAAATACCGTATGATACAAGACGCAGAGTAAAACATACCCACTAACAATACAAGACAAAGTACCACACGGCCAATGCAGTACGGCAGAAAGGACGCACAGCACCAGACAACAGAAAAACCCAGACCACACTTACCAGACAATACTTACCCCACGGTCTGCAGAGGGGCGCCTGCCTGCCGCTCCGGCGGCACTCACCAAAGACCAAAACTCTCTCACGACGCACCACGCTCAAGGGCTCCTCCCCCACAGGGGTGATGAAGAGCTCACCAGGCACAACAGCAGTGAAGGGCTCCTCCAGGGCAGCGTGCTGAAGGGCTGCAAGGAGACCCACCCAGCGTGCGGAACAGCTCCTCTGGGGCCACCGTCATCAAAAGCTCCTCCAATGCCACACGCTCAAGGGCTCCTCCAGAGCGCTCTGACGCTCAAGGGGCTCCTCCAGGGCTTGCATGATGATGGGCTGCTCCGCTGACACGCACAGAAGAGCTCCCTGAGGGCCTCGCAGGAAAAGGCTCCTCCGCTGCAACACGGTGAAGGGCTCCTCCAGGGTAGGGATGATCAAGGCCTCCTCCGGGACAGCACAGTGAAGCTCTCCTGCATGGGCGCCACGCAGGGCTCCAAGGACAGACGGGCAGCACCACCAAGCGCTCCGACGGGCAGGTGTAACAGGGAAGGGCTCCTCCAGCTTGGCGCCATGAAGGGCTGCTCCAAGGCGGGGATGATGCTGGGCTCCTCCAAAGACACAGCAATCAAGGGCCCCCTGGCCCAGCACGAGCAAGGAGGGCTCCTGCATGCCCACAGGGCAAAGGGCACCTCTGGGGCAGGCTGGGGAACAGCTCCTGCCGCACAGCACACGGAAGGAAGGGCTCCAACAGCAGCTCGACCATGCAATGAGGACCCCCTGCAGAGCCGCACAACCAGGTGCTCCTCGGGAGACACGATGAAAACGGCATCCTCTGCCGTGGCAGGATGAAGAGCTCCTCTGGGTACAGCGTCCGGAAGGGCTGCAAGGAGACCCACCAAGCGTGGGGAACAGCTGCTCTCTGGGGCCAGGGTCACCAAGGGCTCCTCCAGTGCCACATGCTCAAGGGCTCCTCCACAGCCCTCCGACGCTGAAGGGCTCCTCTGCGGCTGGCATGATGGTGGGCTGCTCCGCTGCCACCCACAGCACAGCTCCTGAGGGCCTCCCGGGACACTGCTCCTCCGCTGCCACCTGTGACCGGCTCCTCTGGGTCACCACGGCAAAGGTCTCCACGGAAACACGCAACGCGTAACAAAGAGATCCACTGCGGTGGGACCGCGGTCGAGGGCTCCTCCAGCGCCACGGGATGAAGGGCAGCATCAACACCCAACCAGCGTGGGGCACAGCCCCTCTGGGGCGGCTTGACCAGGGCCTTCCTCTGCCAGCACACGCTGAACTGCTCCTCCGGGGAGCCACACATTGCAAAACAGACCATACAATACAGACAAATCCATACTGACAGTCCCATATATTATTATTAGACACCTTACCATACTATTACAGACCAGACAGAAAAGGCAATACATACTATAGGAGAGAGTAAACCCAGCACCGACGATACATACAAGTCACGGCAATAAAACAGATACAAAAATATGGCAATAAACAAAGATACAAAAATACATGCCACACAATACATGACAAACCATACCATATTAACTACAGCACAACACAAAGAACAATACAATCCATACCAGACAATACAGGCAGGGCAGTGTCAAACACAATGCAGCACAAGATAGACAAGATGATGCAATACACAGGATTCCACATAGGCCATTCCCTAGATTACACAACACACCGTACAGTACACAACACACCTACCATCCATGAAACACACTACACACAACACAATACAAAATACGATCCACACTACAAGATGCAATATACAGATGCCAGCACACAAAAGGAAATACACTATAGATAAAACGCAATATACCAGAAAGCAGACAATTCCAGACAATGCAGAACAGAATACATCCCATAAATCAATCCAAACACACACAGTACGTACAATAACTAACAGGCCATAACCACCTATATTACGGGAACCATCCCACCATACAAAACACACTACAACACAATTCAAGTCACAAAGGTACACAGCACCAATAATACAAGACATCAGAACACAAGAAATACCATTCCGCAGGGAAAAAGACAACCAACACAAGACATGCAAGGCAGAGCCCCGATGACGAGCGGCTCCTCGGGCAACGTGCAGTGAGCCCAGGGATGCTCCGCGGCGGCGTGATCGAGGCCTCCAAGAAGAGCTGGGATGTGCCGTGCAGAGCTCCTCCGGGGCGGGGCGACGATGGCTCCTCCGGGGCGGCGCAGCCAAGGCGAAGGGCTCCTCCGCGGAGGCAGACGTTACAAACCATACCATACAATACCGTACCCACGATACAAGACAGACAATACCCTACAGACCACACCATAACTTACAGACCTTACCCGACAGTGCAAACCACACCTGTCAGATAACACTACACACAACCCACAGACAAGGAATCACAAGACAAAATACAAGACAGACAATCCAGACCCAAATCCATTACAATACACACACAGGTACTACAAAACACAAAACACATTACAATGCCAAGGACATCACAAAATCTACAGTGCCAAAAAACACAGTATGTCCTCTACAAGAAGGAGCACGCCATACCATACAGAAAAATGCACAAAATAATGCTCAAAAAAACCACAAAATACAATACATTACAAAGAAAAATAAGTTTCTGTACAAAATACATAAAAAGCAACCCAAAATACAATAAATATTACATTACCAAAGAAAAATTGCCATACACAGTATGTTAGAAAATAAAATACATACAATGCAAGGGAAGATACAAATCCTCCAATACATTCAATGCTGTACAGTACATACCATAAAATACCACACAACCAATAAAACAGACGATACAGTGCAAACTACATGGGATACAATTAATGCCATTCCATACCTACAGTGTGCAATAGGATATAAACCAGAACACAATACATGGAGTATACGAAATGCAACACATACAACACATCAAATATATAACACAAAAATCTGTACAGAGAATACGTACAAACAATACAATACCCACAGTGATACAGAGGATACTTAACCTAGGATACATTCCAGACCATAAACACACACCATACCGTACGTACAAGAACATCGATACCAAACCCCAATCATACAGTACAACAGATACCATGAAGAGCCTACGACACTTACCAAAATACAAAATAGAATACACAGATGACATGAAATCCCATCCCATACCATACACAAGTCAAAATAATACCCAAAGGACTACATATTCTAACACACAGAAACACGATGATCCATACGATGCAGATGATGCACACCATACCGTAATACATCACAACTCATACAATACCGTAAATACCAAAGCAGATGCTACAACACAATGCACCCTGCAGTACAGACCTCTAAATACCGTATGATACAAGACGCAGAGTAAAACATACCCACTAACAATACAAGACAAAGTACCACACGGCCAATGCAGTACGGCAGAAAGGACGCACAGCACCAGACAACAGAAAAACCCAGACCACACTTACCAGACAATACTTACCCCACGGTCTGCAGAGGGGCGCCTGCCTGCCGCTCCGGCGGCACTCACCAAAGCCCAAAACTCTCTCACGACGCACCACGCTCAAGGGCTCCTCCCCCACAGGGGTGATGAAGAGCTCACCAGGCACAACAGCAGTGAAGGGCTCCTCCAGGGCAGCGTGCTGAAGGGCTGCAAGGAGACCCACCCAGCGTGCGGAACAGCTCCTCTGGGGCCACCGTCATCAAAAGCTCCTCCAATGCCACACGCTCAAGGGCTCCTCCAGAGCGCTCTGACGCTCAAGGGGCTCCTCCAGGGCTTGCATGATGATGGGCTGCTCCGCTGACACGCACAGAAGAGCTCCCTGAGGGCCTCGCAGGAAAAGGCTCCTCCGCTGCAACACGGTGAAGGGCTCCTCCAGGGTAGGGATGATCAAGGCCTCCTCCGGGACAGCACAGTGAAGCTCTCCTGCATGGGCGCCACGCAGGGCTCCAAGGACAGACGGGCAGCACCACCAAGCGCTCCGACGGGCAGGTGTAACAGGGAAGGGCTCCTCCAGCTTGGCGCCATGAAGGGCTGCTCCAAGGCGGGGATGATGCTGGGCTCCTCCAAAGACACAGCAATCAAGGGCCCCCTGGCCCAGCACGAGCAAGGAGGGCTCCTGCATGCCCACAGGGCAAAGGGCACCTCTGGGGCAGGCTGGGGAACAGCTCCTGCCGCACAGCACACGGAAGGAAGGGCTCCAACAGCAGCTCGACCATGCAATGAGGACCCCCTGCAGAGCCGCACAACCAGGTGCTCCTCGGGAGTCACGATGAAAACGGCATCCTCTGCCGTGACAGGATGAAGAGCTCCTCTGGGTACAGCGTCCGGAAGGGCTGCAAGGAGACCCACCAAGCGTGGGGAACAGCTGCTCTCTGGGGCCAGGGTCACCAAGGGCTCCTCCAGTGCCACATGCTCAAGGGCTCCTCCACAGCCCTCCGACGCTGAAGGGCTCCTCTGCGGCTGGCATGATGGTGGGCTGCTCCGCTGCCACCCACAGCACAGCTCCTGAGGGCCTCCCGGGACACTGCTCCTCCGCTGCCACCTGTGACCGGCTCCTCTGGGTCACCACGGCAAAGGTCTCCACGGAAACACGCAACGCGTAACAAAGAGATCCACTGCGGTGGGACCGCGGTCGAGGGCTCCTCCAGCACCACGGGATGAAGGGCAGCATCAACACCCAACCAGCGTGGGGCACAGCCCCTCTGGGGCGGGCCTGACCAGGGCCTTCCTCTGCCAGCACACGCTGAACTGCTCCTCCGGGGAGCCACACATTGCAAAACATACCATACAATACAGACAAATCCATACTGACAGTCCCATATATTATTATTAGACACCTTACCATACTATTACAGACCAGACAGAAAAGGCAATACATACTATAGGAGAGAGTAAACCCAGCACCGACGATACATACAAGTCACGGCAATAAAACAGATACAAAAATATGGCAATAAACAAAGATACAAAAATACATGCCACACAATACATGACAAACCATACATTATTAACTACAGCACAACACAAAGAACAATACAATCCATACCAGACAATACAGGCAGGGCAGTGTCAAACACAATGCAGCACAAGATAGACAAGATGATGCAATACACGGGATTCCACATAGGCCATTCCCTAGATTACACAACACACCGTACAGTACACAACACACCTACCATCCATGAAACACACTACACACAACACAATACAAAATACGATCCACACTACAAGATGCAATATACAGATGCCAGCACACAAAAGGAAATACACTATATATAAAACGCAATATACCAGAAAGCAGACAATTCCAGACAATGCAGAACAGAATACATCCCATAAATCAATCCAAACACACACAGTACGTACAATAACTAACAGGCCATAACCACCTATATTACGGGAACCATCCCACCATACAAAACACACTACAACACAATTCAAGTCACAAAGGTACACAGCACCAATAATACAAGACATCAGAACACAAGAAATACCATTCCGCAGGGAAAAAGACAACCAACACAAGACATGCAAGGCCGAGCCCCGATGACGAGCGGCTCCTCGGGCAACGTGCAGTGAGCCCAGGGATGCTCCGCGGCGGCGTGATCGAGGCCTCCAAGAAGAGCTGGGATGTGCCGTGCAGAGCTCCTCCGGGGCGGGGCGAAGATGGCTCCTCCGCGGCGGCGCAGCCAAGGCGAAGGGCTCCTCCGCGGAGGCAGACGTTACAAACCATACCATACAATACCGTACCCACGATACAAGACAGACAATACCCTACAGACCACACCATAACCTACAGACCTTACCCGACGGTGCAAACCACACCTGTCAGATAACACTACACACAACCCACAGACAAGGAATCACAAGACAAAATACAAGACAGACAATCCAGACCCAAATCCATTACAATACACACACAGGTACTACAAAACACAAAACACATTACAATGCCAAGGACATCACAAAATCTACAGTGCCAAAAAACACAGTATGTCCTCTACAAGAAGGAGCACGCCATACCATACAGAAAAATGCACAAAATAATGCTCAAAAATACCACAAAATACATTACAAAGAAAAATAAGTTTCTGTACAAAATACATAAAAAGCAACCCAAAATACAATAAATATTACATTACCAAAGAAAAATTGCCATACACAGTATGTTAGAAAATAAAATACATACAATGCAAGGGAAGATACAAATCCTCCAATACATTCAATGCTGTACAGTACATACCATAAAATACCACACAACCAATAAAACAGACGATACAGTGCAAACTACATGGGATACAATTAATGCCATTCCATACCTACAGTGTGCAATAGGATATAAACCAGAACACAATACATGGAGTATACGAAATGCAACACATACAACACATCAAATATATAACACAAAAATCTGTACAGAGAATACGTACAAACAATACAATACCCACAGTGATACAGAGGATACTTAACCTAGGATACATTCCAGACCATAAACACACACCATACCGTACGTACAAGAACATCGATACCAAACCCCAATCATACAGTACAACAGATACCATGAAGAGCCTACGACACTTACCAAAATACAAAATAGAATACACAGATGACATGAAATCCCATCCCATACCATACACAAGTCAAAATAATACCCAAAGGACTACATATTCTAACACACAGAAACACGATGATCCACACGATGCAGATGATGCACACCATACCGTAATACATCACAACTCATACAATACCGTAAATACCAAAGCAGATGCTACAACACAATGCACCCTGCAGTACAGACCTCTAAATACCGTATGATACAAGACGCAGAGTAAAACATACCCACTAACAATACAAGACAAAGTACCACACGGCCAATGCAGTACGGCAGAAAGGACGCACAGCACCAGACAACAGAAAAACCCAGACCACACTTACCAGACAATACTTACCCCACGGTCTGCAGAGGGGCGCCTGCCTGCCGCTCCGGCGGCACTCACCAAAGACCAAAACTCTCTCACGACGCACCACGCTCAAGGGCTCCTCCCCCACAGGGGTGATGAAGAGCTCACCAGGCACAACAGCAGTGAAGGGCTCCTCCAGGGCAGCGTGCTGAAGGGCTGCAAGGAGACCCACCCAGCGTGCGGAACAGCTCCTCTGGGGCCACCGTCATCAAAAGCTCCTCCAATGCCACACGCTCAAGGGCTCCTCCAGGGCTTGGATGATAATGGGCTGCTCCTCTTACATCCCTTGAAAGGATTTTTCTTAGTTGTTGTTTCACATCCATGTTCTGGTCTAGATTGTGCTGAGACTATTTCCCACTAATAAAGAAAAGAAAATGCTTTTTTTGTTAAGCAGCAAGCAATCTTTGCCCCAAAATTGCATAAATTATGATTTACTCCTTGAACTCATTTCCTTGTTACTTTCCTCACACACCCGAACTTTGTTACTGATTTTATTAACAGCTGAAATTAAATTGTGTTTGATTTTAATATAAGTATAGAATTAAGAGACATTTTAGTAAAAATAATTTTACATTTATTGTATTTTGAATCTAGCAACCGACTGCTACTCTAAAATTCCCTGTACAGCCCTGTACCAAGGCCGAAGGGATTGGTCATAATTGTCCAATGGGAACGGTTAGAACCTAGGTAACAAAACACGAGGTGATTTGTAAACTGATTTATAATACATACATAGGACTAGAAGAATGCAAGTAGTTGTCAAGGTCCAGGATTAATGGGAACTGAGGGCAGTAACCGTAACAGCTGGCAGGTACCTGCCAAGAAAACTGTCCTTAAGCAAAAGGTAATTCCGGCAGGGGGAGATCGCATCCACCGACCCATGGACCACCTACTCACATTACACCCCAGAGCCATTTCTAGACATTTCTAACCTTTACTGCGCAGAATCGGAAATAGGAGGAGAATATGTTAATGATTTCTTGGAAGATGTGTGTTTATGTATGAAGACTTAATGAATATGTATGAGTAAGTTCTATATAAGCTGTATGATTCTGGTGCCTGGCACGTGTTGTTGGTGAGAGCACTCCCCTACACATCCGGCCGTCAGTAAAGAAGTGTCTGCTTATCTGCATCACATTGGTGTCAATAAGTTATTTTTATCCCGTATTTCAGGGACAATTTCTGGCACCCCAGATGGGACCTCGCTGAGAGAGACCGGAGGATTCGGGGACCTCATCGGTTACAGCCGGCACCAAGGGTTTCTCGGGGACACCCATCGATCCCCGATCCATAAGGCTCTTCGCGACGTCCCCTGGATTTGGTAAGACACTTCTCTTTGGTATTGGGAAGTGGGTTAAAGTCCCACTAGTGTAAGTCTGCCTGTCAGACTTGACAAAAGCTGCGCAGGGTTGGACTAAGTGTAATAGTGTAAGTCTGCCTGTCAGACGCAGCGAAAGCTGTTCAGGGTTGGACCAAAGCATCCTAGCGTGAAGTGTAAGCCTAGGCATCTGCCCGTAAGACATAAGCGAAAGCTATTGCAGGGTTGGACAACAGCGTAGACAAGGGAACCTATATGCTATAGAGTTCTCAAAGGTAGTGCCTCTAATGAAAAGTTAGAAGTTTTTATGCACTTTATTGTGGTATTGTTTATTTCCTCGATTGAGTATTGTGTGTAATTAAGAACTGTGTTATATTGTGTGACATACCTTTATTTATGGTAATGATTGTGGAAAGGTGTGAGTGTGTTTGTAAGCGTGAGACGTGCAACTGAGCACAAAGCGAGTGTGGAGTTCGGATCCGTGGTTCTATTAACCTGCGAGGGGTGCAGTCGGAGAAGAACGAAGCGGAAAGCCTAAATGATTGTATATTGTGTTAAAAAGTAACTGAACCGTGGCATCTAAGCTGATTCATTTGTTTAAAAGTATGGGTAATCTTGCTGCAAATGACAAAGTTCCGAAAACTTCTCCGTTAGAATTTCTGTTAGCACACTGGGGAGATTTGCATGATGATTTGCGAAAGAGTCAGATGATTGAATATTGTAATCACTGGTGGCCTCTGTATACTCTGGATGATCAGGGAAAATGGCTCATGAATGGGACACTGCATTATAATACCATTTTGCAGTTAATGCTGTTTTGTAGAAGAGAAGGGAATTGAAGGGCCATATGTTGATTTCTTTTTCTATTTAAGACAAAGGATTAGCAGAAGGAATGCAAGTTGATTAGTAGGGATAATTTACTAATGGCTATAACTTCTGACGATAAAAAGGTGAAAAAGTGTTGTTTAACATGTGCACTTGGAAAAGATTGTTTAAAGGAAAGAATTGCTTCTACTGAAAAGGATGAAGGGCCGGAATTAGATATATGCCCTCCACAGAGAGAACTATGTATCCTATAGAGGATGTGGATGAAGGGTCGTCTGAGGTTGTAATTCATACCCCTGTTTCTCGAAGAACTCAGCAGCAGGTACAAACAATAGCTCCCCTGTGGCAGGGAGTTGGCAATGATGGGCCAGTGTGTGTGAAAGTGCCTTTTTCAGTGACGGATTTGATGGCTTAGAAGCAGGCAGCAGGAGTGTATAGAGAGGATCCTGAGAGAACAGGCAGAGTAGTAGATACTATAATCAGAACACAGAATCCGGACTGGAGTGATTTACAGGTGATTTTAGCTAATTTGTTAGATGATACAAAAAAACCCCAGATGGTATTAAAGGCTGGCAAAGCACAGGCAGAAGTGACTGTATTGAGTGGGACAACAGGTGGAATATTAGAGCAGCATTTTCCGTCTGGGGATCCACAGTGGGCATCCAAATAATGTGGAGCACAGAGAAAGACTGAGTCGGTATCAGAAATGGATTTTATATGGAGTTAAACATGCCATGCCTAAGTTTCTGAACTGGCGTAAATTGTATGAGGTGAGACAAGATAAGAATGAATCTCCCTCAGCGTTTCTGGAAAGACTAAAAGAAGCTTCCAAAAAAAAAAAACCCCAAAAAAAAACAAAACGAAAAAAAAAAATTATTTGAAAGTGGAAACTGAGGCAGCTCAGATATAATTGGCTTTGATTTTTATAGAACAATCGGTACCAGATATAAGAAAGAAACTGATTGATAAATTTTTGAAGTATACAATCTTGGAGGAGTGTGAATCTGAGTATAAAACTCTCATTCTACCAGTCAGAAAACCATCGGGTGAATATAGGTTAGTGCAAGACTTAAGAGCAGTGAATCAAATAGTTAAGGGTATATATCCTGTAGCAGCAAATCCCTACACGCTGTTAACAGCTTTAAAGGAGACTTATCAGTGGTTTACAGTGCTTGATTTAAAAGATGCTTTCTTTTGTATTCCTTTGGAAAGGGAAAACAGAAAATAGTTTGCTTTTGAGTAGGAAAATCCACAAACAGAACGAAAGATGCAGCTGACATGGACAAGCCTCCCCCAAGGATTTAAAAATAGCCCGATAATTTTTGGAAATCAGCTGGCAAAGGAGCTTGAAACACGGAAACAGGACAGACCAAAACCTGGGCATTTGCTTTTACAATATGTGGATGACACACTGATTGCTACAGAAGAAAGATTTACCTACATACAGGTAACAATAGATCTTTTTAATTTTCTGGCACTGAATGTCAGACTGTGATATATTTGGACTTTGAGATTTCAGAAGGGCAGCGGCAATTAGGAACAGAATGCTGAGAAGCCATGTGAGCTGAAAAATATTCATGAACTCAGAGCATTCTTAGGAATGACAGGGTGGTGCCGCCTCTGGATCATGAATTATGGTCTAACAGCTAAACTGCTATATGAGGCCCAAAGAACTCTCCTTTGACATGGGGCCCACAGCAACAACGGGCTGTCACAGAATTGAAACGCTTTAATGTCTGCACCTGCCTTAGGACTTCTGGACATAACCAAAGACTTTCAGCTGTTAGTCACGAAAGACAACGCCTGGCACTGGGTGTGCTGACTCAGAAGATGGGAAGCTGGAAACGACCTGTCGGATACTTCTCTAAACAACTGGACACGGTGAGTAAAGGGTGGCCAAACTGCCTTCGAGCTGTGGCTGCAACAGTGATGCTCATACAGGATACTCAGAAATTGACTTTGGGAAGCACAATAACAGTCTGTCCCACACATGGTGATAACTGTTTTAGAACAGAAGGGGGGACATTGGCTATCTCTGAGCTGAATGATGAAGTACCAGGTAGTACTGACTGAACAAGATGACATAATTCTGAAAGCAACTAACCTGGTAAATCCTGCAGTGTTTTTAAGTTCCACACAGGAAGAAGAGCAATTGGAGCAAGACTGCTTGGCTACTATCGAATGTTTATTCCAGTCGAGAAGATTTGAAGGATGTACCATTGGAGTAACCAGACTGGGAATTGTATACAGATGGCAGCAGCTTTATGGAACGAGGAGTTTGATATGTTGGATATGCAGTAATAACAGACACCTCAGTTATAGAAACAAAGGCACTGACGAGTACCACATCAACTCAGAAAGCAGAACTTATTGCTTTGATTTGAGCCTTAGAACTAAGTGAAAATAAAAAAAAAGTAAATATTTGGACAGACTCAAAGTATGCTTTTAGGGTAGTATATGTCCATGAAGCTTTGTGGAAAGAAAGAGGATTATTGTCCTCTCAGGGATCAAATATTAAGCATCAAAATTAAATTTTACAATTATTACAAGTTCAAAAACCAAATCAGGTAGCAATCATGCACTGTAAAGCACATCAAATTAGGGACACAAAAGAAATTGCTAGAAGTAATTTGGCCAACCAGACAGCAAGAAAACGAGTATTCCAAATGGCATTAATTCCCTCCAAAACAGTAACCCCTCACAGACGAGTAGTAGTTCCACCTAAAAGAAATAATGCAGACCAAACATCAAGAATGTCATTAGGGAGCAGAAGCTTTAGTAACTTCTTTACAAAAACAAGTTATATCTGTCAAGATGATAGACATGGCTAAATTAATAACTGCAAAATGTGACGTATGTTTGAAAAATAATCCAGTAATCAAGAAAATAGTTCAAATGGGTAGATTAAAATCTGTTACAGAGCCTGGAGATTGTTGGCAAGTAGATTTTTCAGAGTTACCTAGACAAAATGGGTACCGATACATCCTGGTGGGGGTTGATACTTTTACAGGATGGCCAGAAGCTTTTCCCTGTCGCACCACACAAGCCAATGCAGTAGTAAAGTGGTTACTATGAGAAATAATTCCAAGATTTGAAGTTCCTATTGGAATTTCGTCTGACAGAGGTCCACACTTTGTTGAAGAAATAGTCCAAAATGTTAACAAAATTCTGGGTATCACTTGGGATTTGCATACTCCATGGAGGCCACAATCCAGTGGAAAAGCAGAAAGAATAAACCAGACTTTAAAAAGGCAAATAAGTAAGATCTGTCAAGAGACCAATTTAAAATGGCCTCAAGCCCTTCCATTAGCATTATTACAAATCAGAGTACAACCAAAGAGTGGAACCTCAGTCAGTCCTTATGAATTACTGTATGGAGAACCTTATGAGTCCCCAGAACCAAATCCAAACATACATGTAAAAGGAAAACAGGATGTATATAACTATTTGCTTTCTTTAGGAAAAAACTTTGACTGCAATTCGGAGTGCAGTGGTGTGGAATAAACCATTATCCCTAGAAACTTGAGCGCATGATTTTCAACCAGGAGATTATGTCTATGTGAAAAAGTGGACTTCCGAACCTTTGCAAGAACGTTGAAAAGGACCTTTGCAAATATGTTAACCACCTTCACGGCTATCAAGATTGCAGAATCAGATGCTTGGATACACGATACCCAAGTGAAGAAAGCACCTACTCCATGGAAAATTATAAGCTGTGACCCAAAGACTTTAAAACATGTTTAGTATTTCATATCAGTTTGTGATTGTTCTCCTTATATTGGCTTGGACGGTGACGCTGGTGGAATCATGGGTTGATCTGGTGGCAAGGAACAGAAGGCAATCAGATACAGAACAATTAATTAACATTCCTAAAGGAATGCTTGAAGAAAATTTGATGTTAGTATTGATTAAGGGATTTGCCAACTTGCAGAACATTACACAAATTACTGCCTGTTTACCAATACCAAAAGCAGTAGGTGAATCTATTCCTTGGGGAATCTTAACTATAAATTTAACCAATTTGGAACATGAAAATAAGACTACTTATTGCAAACAAAAGCCAGTGATTCAATGGTATAAACAAGTGAAGGTTATTAGGAAACAATAGAAATCACCGGGAAAAATCAGACTGTGAGAAACTACTGAATTATGACTTTGTAACAGGGTCTCAGCCTAGTGCTTTGGATCGAGTTCCCCTCACAGGAGGCCCAAACCCTAATCTACAATGGTGTTCATACGATGAACAAATTAAAACAATGTGAGCAGGAACATCATGGAATGGCAGTGTAACAAAACTGGGCAAAGTACCCAAACCCAGGCACAGTGGGACTCTGTATGGTCTATGTCCATATTCTCACGATTTCAGTACATGGCCAGAACCCCTTGGTGTTTCACTTGGGACAGTGCCTGGGTTAACAGAGTGTTTGCAATCCTTCCCTCAATAGTAGATAAAGGCACTACCCGACCAGAAAAAAAACATGTAGTACCATGGTGGAAATGTGAAAAGGTGTATGATTGCAACAATGCCGATTTAATAATCAAAGAATTCCTCATTTGGCAGCTGCTTTAAAGTTTGATTGTTATTGTTGAGGTTTTTATAACCTCACCATGACTAGCATCTTTACACCCAGAAGAGGATACTTTTTAGTTTTAAAAAATCTAACATTCAGAGTCCAGGACATTTAGTTTGGGCATTAAGTGATGGCACCTGGACAACCCACTTACCAGTAGATGGTAAGGTAAAAGAAAAAAAAAAAAAAAAAAAAAATTGCTTAAGGCCTGCCAACATTGTGTCTGATTTGTAAGAAATAAATCACCATTCAAGGGATCCCTGGAAAATTTAAAATTACAACGAATTAAAAGGTCTGAAACAGATGATGACACCTGGAATGAACCATCAACAGGAGTAAAAATTGGCTGGGCTTTAGAGTCTCTTTTGAACCCAATAGCATCATATAGGAATAGAGAATGGCTTTATCACTTAACAGGACAAGTAAAAAATTGGCCAATATTACAAGAAAAAGATTTAAATAATTAAACATCCAGTCACAGATAACTTCCTGAACAACACTTCAAAACTGGATGGCATTAGATATCCTTCTGTTAAAGGAGCATGGAGTGTGTGGATATCATTAGGACAGACTGGATCATTGCTGCATTCATATTCCAAATGTTACACAGGATAGAACATGATTTAGATCTGTTAGGCAAAATAGAAAAAGAAACAGAAACAATTCGAGAAGGTATGTCAGAAGATTGGCTAGGAAAAATTTTTAGTGAATTAGGATAAAACTTAAACTCTGGGCTTAAACCCCTAATCAAAACTCTATTTTTGCTACTTATTGTCCTTTTGATAATTATGTTGGTGTATGCCTGTCTTAAAAGACAGTTTAATAATCAGCTTGCAATACATCATAGAATTGTGAGAGAAGTACCCACTCTGCCACCAGATTACAGCCCACCACCACCATCATCTGGCAAGACAAACTTTGGCTTCAAAGATGAAAATGAATAAAAGTGTGAAAGAATTGAAATGATTTATAACACTTTCAAAGGGGGGAAATGTTACTGATTTTATTAACAGCTGAAATTAAATTGTGTTTGGTTTTAATATAAGTATAGAATTAAGAGAGATTTTAGTAAAAATCATTTTACATTTATTGTATTTTGAATCTAGCAACCGACTGCTACTCTAAAATTCCCTGTACAGCCCTGTACCAAGGCCGAAGGGATTGGTCATAATTGTCCAATGGGAACGGTTAGAACGTAGGTAACAAAACACAAGATGATTTGTAAACTGATTTATAATACATACATAGGACTAGAAGAATGCAAGTAGCTGTCAAGGTCCAGGATTAATGGGAACTGAGGGCAGTGACCGTAACAGCTGGCAGGTACCTGCCAAGAAAACTGTCCTTAAGCAAAAGGTAATTCCGGCAGGGGGAGATCGCATCCACCGACCCATGGACCACCTACTCACATTACACCCCAGAGCCATTTCTAGACATTTCTAACCTTTACTGCACAGAATCGGAAATAGGAGGAGAATATGTTAATGATTTCTTGGAAGTTGTGTGTTTATGTATGAAGACTTAATGAATATGTATGAGTGAGTTCTACATAAGGTGTGTGATTCTGGTGCCTGGCACGTGTTGTTGGCGAGAGCACTCCCCTACACATCTGGCCGTCAATAAAGAAGTGTCTGCTTATCTGCATCACATTGGTGTCGATATTTTTATCCCAGATTTTGGGGACACTACCATTATAAAGGAGAGAAGCCATGGAAAGAAAGTTCTAACACACAGGCTTCCCATTTCTTCAGCTACCAATTCAATTCAGTTCCTATATTAAGAAATACCAATACTCAGTCAACAGTGGACTCCACACTCCACCAGGCTCTTGTGGTGATGCACTCGAGGATAAACTTGGTGAAGAGACCTACAAGGAAGCTCCCCAAACAGCCCAGGTGGGGAATCACTCACCTCAGAGCACCAGGCCGTGAAGGAACCACAAACAGCCAGACAGCAAAGGACTCTAGAACAGCTGGCGCTGAACTGCTCCTCCAGGGCCACGGGGTGATGCGCTCCCCACATGCTTCAAAACTGTCTTGGGTTGTCCTAGAAAACAGCAGTGAAATAGTTATTTGCATTCTCATCCGGAAATTTCCAGACAATACCTGCACAGCATTCCTGTCACTCTTCCAGAGACAGTAATTCCCAGCAAGCTGAATGAAAGCTCTGGAATCCATCCCAAGTCATCGCCTCCCAGGGCTCCCTGAGAAATTCCCCGTTTCTCACTGCTTCCGCTGGGCTAAAGAACCACACGGCACATTCCCACAACGGAAATGCAGCCTGTGTTTAGCCGGACTACACCCGATGGATACACAAATGCCCCACCTGCCCCCAGACCCTGCTGTCGCACAGGGCTCAGTCAACTCTGGGGCCACCCTCTCCTAACGCTTCTCAGAGAGCTGCCATCCCTCACAGGTGGCACCTGCACAGGGGCACAACCCGCTGCTTGGCCTTTGAACAAACCTGCAGCTCACAAGTTGCCCTTTGTGGCCCAGATACAAGGTGGCCCCCAAAACATTCCCCTCAGTCCCTTCACATGACCCCCCCGCACAGCTCCTATTTCACCCAGGAGACACTTCTCTGCTCCTCTGGTCACTCTCCCCTCACCTTTACTCTTTGCCCACTACACAACAGATACACAAGCAGCACAAATTCCACACCTGCGTCAGCTTGGGAGACTCGTCTGAGCTCCTGGGATGAAGCACAAGGCATTCACACAGCACAGACTCTGCACACGGACAAAAGGCTTTCGACTGTTTCTCATTCTCCAGCTGTAGGCTGAATAGAACCTGACAGCATATTTACTGCCTGTGCTCGGAAAAGTTTTGCTGGGGTTTTTGTATCTGTGAGCAGGGCATTAACAAGAGAGCACCTGGTTTACACCTTGCTTAGCTGAAGCTCTTTTCATGTTTACATCTGATGGAGATAGCACATACTCTACACACAGAACAAGTCCTGCATTGCCCCAGTGAGGCAATTTTTGTCTGGCTGGATATAAAATACACACAGCTAGGGCACCCTCTGGATAGATTTACTCATGCAGAATCTACACAGAAAACATGCAGCAAGTATCTACAGACTATATAGGGACAGACACACAGAGATACATCTAAAGATGTCTGTCAAGTATCCACACACACCCTGACACAGTCTATACAGGCACTAACTACTGTCTCTGGCAAGACAAGCCTCAGCTGATCTCACCTCTGATACAGCGAAATGATTACTTGTTTTATTTACTTATTTACTTATAGAAAACTTCTTAGCAACTTATTTACTTATAGCAAGTTATAGTATTTTTAAAATATTGCTAAGAATCCTGCTTGCCCAGACTGTTCTGTGGAATTT